>NC_056728.1:921999024-922161524 GCF_019279795.1 Protopterus annectens
TGCATGCCCACCTATGGGGATAGTCACCCCATACTTCTCAAACAATGGCAAGATCTTAACCTGGACCTCAGCTACAAGTACATGCAACTCATTATCAGCTACTTTACTCCACTCGAGAATGAATTAAAATGCAAAATTGAACAACTAAATAAAGAACTGAGTGAACGGTTCAAGCAGGAAGTATGCTTGAACAAATTAGATCATCTTTACACTCAAATACGGGATTTTAGTGACAGGCTACAACTGGGAAAGCATCGTAAACTGCAGAGGGACTTCCGTGATTCTTCTGCAGGGAACGTGTTCGTTTGGCCGAGATTCACACCTTCAGGACCAAATAATAAGAGGGATCCTCCCCTTTCTACATCAACAAAAGTGACCGTCACTGAAACTTTACATACTACACCATCTGGCGCTCAGCCTGAGAATCATGCTTCCAGCGCGAGTTCTGACGCTGTCTTTGTTACACCACCTGAGGATATCTCCACAACTGGTTGTGAGAACTCGCTTCCTACCCCGCTTCCTAACCAGGAAGCATACAAAAATCTAGCCATTTTCCAACGGACTGGAGCTATACCTAAAACTTTGCCCTCAAGAGGGGACAATGATCAGAGCCGTTTTTTACCATATCCCATCAAGAAGTTTGGAGAAAGAAGAGGGCGTGTAAACAGCTGGGACAAGCGGAAGAGAAAAGACTCCGAAGAAGGGCCACAGCACAGGCAGTGTCACAGACAATAGACTGTTTGTTTTTTAATTTATCGAGGTTAGTACTGTCTCATTCAGATATATCCCTTTTGAACAAAGGGCTTACATTTACACCTTCCCAAGGAAGTGATTTACATACACTGTGTGTGGATATTAGACTTTTTGCAAGAAATGTAGCCCTTAAATTAATGTTTGGTAACAAAGATGGCCCTGCTACCAGTATGCATTGTGCTGCTTTACCTTTCAAAGCTAAAAGTGTTTTTTCTCCCCCCACTTCCAGCTCACCTACAGTGTTTTGTTAAGAGTATGTGAGCATGATTTTTATGAATATTTCTATGGCAATAAAAAGAAATGCACATATTACAATATGAGTAAGAGCGAAAGTTTGTCACTGAAATCTCTGATAGAGAATGATTCAATAAGTATTAGACCTGCTGACAAGGGAGGGGGGCTTGTATTGCTTGATACTGATGATTATGTTTCTTTTATGTTAGATATGCTTGCTGATGATAAAACTTATAGACTGATTTCTCTTGATATTTTGTATGAGTTCCATAAAGTGATAGATGACTGTTTGTATGATATGCTTGTGTCGACAACTTGACACAGATTTGTTTAACTATTTTCATAAAGAGAATGTACAAATACCTATGATAAAGGGTCTTCCCAAGATGCACAAAAATATACATCCTCCACCTATGCGCCCGACTGTTTCTGGGGATGGTTGGGCAACGGACAACATCTCCATTTTTTTGGAGAAGACCCTTCGACCTTTGGTAGTTATAATACCAACCATTCTGTAGGATACATACCAGCTTTTAGAGGCTTTAGAAAGTTTGGACACAGTCTTTACGATAGGCAAGCATTTACTGATTACCCTTGATGTGAAAAATCTTTTTACTTGTATTCCCAATGACACTGGAATACAAGCTATCAGGGAACTTTTGATTACAAATACTGCTTTTAGTAATGATATACTCATCTGTCAGTTGTTAGAATTAGTACTATCTTACAATGTTTTTTCATTCGGAAGTCAAATCTACCATCAAAAATGGGGAGTGGCAATGGGCACTTTGTGTGCCAACACATATGCCAACCTGGTGATGCATCACTGGGAGACGCAATATATGTTCAGTCATGATTTGTTCCAGAAGATTTTCATCTACAGGAGATTTGTAGATGACATACTGATTGTATGGGATGGATCAAGGCATGAATTTGAAAGTTTTCTTGTTTATTTAGAAAGTACCAGTGATTTTCTTAGATTCACTTTAGAGATGTCCCCCACTGAAATTAACTTTCTGGATGTAACCTTGTCCATACAGGAAGGCAGGTTGGATTTCAACTTTATATAGGAAAGCATGTTGGAAAAATACGCTTCTATCCTTTAACAGCATGCACCCCAGACATACGTTCCCTGGTATAGTCAGAAGTCAGTTTACCAGGATAGCAAGGTTGTGTAAGAATGAAACATGAAGGTGTTCGGAAGCTAATTTAATGCAAGATTTGTTTTTACAAAGGGGGTATGACCCTAATATGGTAAAGAGAATTAGATCTGAAGTTTTGAATGAGGACAGATCTGTTATATCTAGTAATATTTTTAGTCGAGCACCAAAGATGGACTTGAAGGACACTAAAGATGATATCAGTATTACCATCACCTATACCAATGACAATGAGTCACTGAAAAACATTATATGCAACAACTGGAAATTGTTGACTGTTGATGACCAAACCAAAAGTCTAGTAGGGGATAAACCCAAATTTGCCTATAGGAATCATAAAAATCTTAAAAGACTGCTATGCAATAATCCAACAGTAGATACTAATGTAGGATTGAAAGCTATATGTAAGGTGGGCACATATCCATGTGGGAAATGTAACATGTGCGGGTATGTAACTACAGATCAGGTGTTTGTTCATCCCCATTTGAACTTTACGTTCATACCCAGATTTTACGCCTCTTGTGATACTGAAAGTGTCATATATTTGGCTAATTGTAACACATGTTCGGCGTTTTATGTAGGACTCACCAAGAGAAAGTTAAAACAAAGAATCTATAACCATATCTATGATATTAGACAACATAAAGAACAGAATGCGTTAGCAAAACATATCATGGAGTACACTGAAGACGCTTTTAACTTTAGAGTCCTACAAATAGTTAAGCACAGCATCAGGGGGGGTGACAACATGAATCTGTTGGAGAATATTGAATTACAATGGATTTTCAAGTTAAGGGCTCACTTACCCCCGGGTATTAATCAATATGTATCCATCAGATCAGTGCTTAAAAGCAGATAGTATTCTCTTTTTTATATATCCATTACATTTTATGGTCCATATTGGACAAGATTTTTTATTGGTCTTAGCAGGTATAGATTTTTATATCTCCGGTTGTCATTACATTTATGATGTTTATGTATTGTTTTATTTTTAGATTTTTATATGTCTGCAGTATCTTATTACTTATGCTTTTTATGCATACATAGGTTTCATGTGTTTTTTGTCTGTATTTTATCTATGTTACAGATCTATAGAGTATGTATATATATATATATATATATATATATATATATATATATATATATATATATATATATATATATATATATATATATAGATTTCTAGGGTTTTTGTTACCCATTTTTAGCATTGAATCAAAGATGGCTAGGTGAGCATTGTGCCTTTAAAGTTAGAGCTTTCATCAAGTATTTAATTGTTTAATTAATTTGTATGAAAATCTTGATTGAGCCTTTTTTTTTTTTTATGGTATTTAAACTCACTGCTCCTTTGATTAAATAGATCTGAAGAAGCGTGTGTTACAACACGTGAAAGCGCTTATCTTTTTGTATGCTGTGTTTCTAATAAAAGACCTTGAATTTCAAAAATTGGACTTTCGTATTTCTACAGGATTTTTGCTGTGGTGAGCCTACCAGTGTTGGTTTTTCTACGTTTTGGTGTTTCTCTGGAGGCTCGGAGAGTGGTTTGGTTTCTTTTTGCTGAAACAAAACAAGGATTGATGTTGAAACTCTTACCGGTTGTTAAAATACAAGAACAGACCTTACACCTACCACATTTAAAAGTGCCAGAAGGCCTATTACTGAAGAACCTACTAGACATTGAACAATGTTTAAACATATCCTTAAACGAAAAATCCTTACGATAAATGAACGTAGGGTTATTGTAAAAGTGTGACTTAAATTCATGGTCCATCTGTAGGAAACCCCAAACTTTATTAACTATTTTCTTAATCATGTCAGAGTCCCCATTGTATGTTGAAACAAACAATAACGGCTTACAGTCAAAAACTGTGACCTGTTAGTTGATTCAGGTTTTTGATAAACAGGTCCCCCTGCACCTATTATAGGTTGATAAAAACCTGCCTCCCTTTTACCTCCGATTTCCTTAAAAACATCCTTACATAAACTCTCAGGATATCCTCTGTTCAAAAATAGAGAGATCATAAAATTTAGTTCTTCCACAAATTCAATGAAATCACTAACCATTCGGGCCGCTCTGGCCATTTGTCCCTTAATAGCCCTTTTCTGATGTTTAGGATGCCAACTGTCAAACTGTAGGTAAGAATTAGAAAAAGTTGGTTTCCGAAATATATTAGACTTAATTAACCCACTATCTCTATCAATCGTTAGTCTAACATCCAAATAAGTGATTGACTGTGTGCTGAACTCATGGGTGAAATTCAAAAACCAAACAGTATTATTTATATAATGCAAAAATGCTTCCAAAACCACAGTATCACCTTCCCAAATGATAAATATATCATCCAAAAAGCGTGAATAAAATTTGACATACTTGTAAAACTCACTATAAAATAAATAATGCTCTTCCCAAAAGTTGTGTGTTTGACAGCAGGTTAAGACTGACCTCCAAGGTAGGATTACAGATGCTCACTTGGATGTTTGTGAATGAAGGTGGCAGCTGAGATTAAATGCACACAATTATCCTGGTATCAACGAGTTTAGTTCTATTAAGCCCCATCTTAAATTGAAGCATATTTTAGGGCGGTAGTGCAAACATTATTATGGTTTTAGTATTTCGTATTTTTTTATTTCTTTCTTAAACATTTTTATTTATATACATACATCTCTACATACACATTTTTATATACATTTTTCACTAATATAACATTTTATGTTACAATATATTTATCGTTGTTATAGTTGTATAGATTTTTAGCAACAATTATTTATATATTCTACTTATATATATTTATATTCATATATTTATATTTTTATTTAGTTTAGTAGGCAGTATTAAACAGAAGGTTCAAAAGTTGTTTGCATTCTATGCATCTATTGTAGGCATTTTACAGTATGCAGTGACAATGTGTATACCTTTAAATTTGATTAATTTGGTTTAATTGCTTAATTGGATTGATGGGCGTTGTATATATACACATGGTTTTTAATTGTGACTTCAGTATTCTGAAGAAGTCCTATGTGGACGAAACCTAGGTAAACCTTCGTCTGTGTTTCGTTAATAAACCTGTGTTGGCCTGGAATCGTTTTCCTTTTTCTTCATTTTTGGTTCGTTGTGGAGGTTTGGTTCTTGGTTTGGATTTTGTTATGGTAAATCTACAAGAGCTGCTTGTTCACAAAAAAATACACTTTATGCATCACCACTTCACTAGGGTTAAACTATTCCCGGAGCCATAAAGTCTGCTCTTCAAAATTTTCCTTAGAACTAGCTAGTTTATTACTTTTAGCACTAAAATCTGTTTCTTTGAGCTCATCCCTTCTTCAGAACTCGTAAGCACTAAATAAGCTACAAATTACTACAGCATTCAACTTTCCTCACTTGTCCTAAAGAAAACAGGTTTTAGTACTTAATGTCCAAGGGTCAGTTCCCAGTGTTTTCTCCTGTCTACCTGTTGAATCTGGACATCTTGGGGAAATGCAGCAATTGCCTCATGTACACAGACAACCCTCTCCTCCTACTACCAAACACTACAACCTATGAAAGATGTACTTATATAGCCAAACTGGAAGCAAAGCTCTCTTCACCCAAGACTGGATAAGACAGTCAAGAGGAGAAGGTAAACACTTGCACCACACCACACCACACTCATTACATAGTCCCTAAAAACCTACACCACCAAAACACACAAACACGAAACACACCTACATTCGCGGAGGATCTCAATACAAATCTGCTCAAGCAACAGAGACCTCCAAAGCAGAAACGCAAGCAACCTCCACCCCCCCAACACAACCCGAATAACACGTAGCCCACAAACTCAGTGTGCCACTCAACCACAGTCCATAAGGCATAACAACGTACCCAACACTCTAGTCATAGGTGACTCTAGTCAGGCACACTGATGTTCCACTCACCAGGCCAAACAAGGAGAAAGTTACTGTCAGCTGCCTGTACGCACGCATGCAGGTCACTCCATAACAAGTACAAATATGACTATGTCACTGTCCATGTTGGTGTGAATAACCTAAGACGTACCTCCATGGACTACATGAAGAGAGACATGGAGGAGCTCTCCGATCTTGTAGCCCAGGCAGGTATGACCCTAGCCCTGAGTAGCATCCTGCCATCACCCAGAATGATACCACAGTACAAGGACAAAATGATGGACTTCAGCAATTGGCTAAGCTTCTGGTGTCATTCTAAGGGGATCCAGTATCTGTCTGCCTGAGATGACATGATCAACAGACCACGATGCTTTGCCAGAGATGGCCTGCACCTCTCGCCCTTGGGATTCCGGATACTGGCTAAGGCTCTTGCCACCCCTACAGTGCCTTTTTTAGGCAAGGTTCAAATGACAAATTCACCACCTTAACAGGTACAAGCGAGCAAAATCTAAGGGTAATGCTACTCAATGCTAGAAGTCTAAACCTCAAAATGCATTCACTCGAGGCACTCCTTAAAATGGAGAACATAGACATCTGTGCAGTGACAGAGACCTGGTTCAAGGCTCCAGAGAGTACCCCTGCATTACCAGGCTATAATTCATACCACACCTTTCGGCCACCTAACCTGGACCGAAACACTAAAGGCGGAAGCGTGTCTGTATTCATTAAGGATATCCACAACTCCAGGCTAGTTGCTCAGCATAATGCATCCGAGATTATCCAAGTGCAACTAACTTTGGGCAAGACCGCAATCCAAATTGTAACTTGCTACAGATCCGCCACCATACCCCAGGATTCCCACTTCTCATTTCTTGATACACTGGAAAATATTAGGGTACAACCCAACACCCTAATAATGGGAGATTTCAACTATCCCACCATTAACTGAGAAAACTACTAATGTACCAACTCTTTTGCTCAACGTTTTCTGGAATTCATAAATTCCAATGCCTTGGTTCAACTTATCCACACCCCCACCAGGGGCAGCAATATCCTAGACCTGGTCATTACCAAAATGGGCGACCAGTGTTCCACACCAGAGGTTAATTCCTTGTTGGTCAGATCAGACCACAAGCTAATCACCCTAGACATTCACATCCCGCCCCCACCCCCCATTAGAGAAACCACCGTAAAAAAATTCTCCAAAGCCAACTTCATGCTTCTTAAGACAGAAGTGGCAAACTTCATGACACCCATGAAGATGAACAACAGAGGTACGACTGCTGAATCCTACACAAATGCACTTTATAAGCACTTACACGAGTGCATGGATTCTGTTATCCCTTACAGAACCAAGATGCTATCCTCCAAAAAAAGGAAGCCAATCTGGTGGTCCCCTGCCATAAACAAACTCTACAACAGAAGAAAGAAACTGTTGCAAAAAGAGAGTAAAATCCCATGATTGGAGGAACTCCCTGGTCAGCCTCAGTAAGAAGCTGAGATTCCTCATAAAATCCTCCAAAGCTAGTTAAAAAAATAAAAATCGCCACTGATTCTAAAGACAACCACAAAGCATTCTATAGCTATGTTCATAGGTTCATACTAGGCTATCTGCCCTAAGGCATTTATAAGCCTAGCCCAAAGTTTTGTGGCTTACGCCACCCCTTATATGAAAAAATACTGTGCCCATTAGTTTGTTGTGCCTCTGTCCAGCAGTGACACAGAGATGATTCCCGGGGTAAACCTACGATCTCCCATCCACAGGTCAAGATTTCTCTTGAACAGAGCCAGCGATCCCATGGACCGGGATTTTATTCCACAGCATAGGGAGTCTCCGAGTGATAAATCAATCCCTCCAGCACGTCCTATTTATATCCGTGCTAAGGTTTAAGTCGCTTGCTCTAGTGGTTTTGGTCGATTTGGATTTTTTGAGGTGGAGCATGTCCATTAATTCCGGGTTGGACATGGCCTTGTATGTCAGGCACATGTCACCTCTGAGCAGACGGTATGTGACTGAATAGAGCTGGAGTTTCTTCAATCTGGCAGCATATGACAGATTTTGGAGTCCCTTTATCCTTTTGGTGAGGAACGTTTGGGGTCTCTCCAATTGCTGCAGATGTCGGGTGAGATACATCCCGAATGGGGCATTGTACTCGATCATTGATCTGATAAGTGAAGAGTACAGGGGAACAATGACCTCACTAGAGCTGGATGTGAATCCCTTCATGATCAGGTGGGCAATGTAGAAGGTCTTTCTAACCACTTTAGCAACGTGAGTGTCAAAAGAAAGGCCACTGTCAACCTGGGTCCCCAGGTCCCTGATAACCTCTTCTGTGCTTAGTGGATTGCCACCTATATGGTAGCTTGGGGTTACCTTGTTTTTCCCGAAGGGTATGACTATACATTTTTTGGCGTTTAACTTCAGGCCATGGCTCTGGCACCAGCTGTTTCTGTGAGTCCCTTCTGAAGGATATCCGTGTCCGATGCACTTTCCACTATGGCTTCCAGCTTGCAGTCGTCTGCAAACTTTGTCAGCCAAAGTCCTCCCATGTTGGCCTGTACTTCTGAGAAGTAGATGCCGAACAATAGGGGGCCAAGGACCGAGCCCTGTGGGACACCACTTGTGACCGGCTTGGAGTCTGACATAGCGCCAGCAACTCTAACCCTGTGGGTTCTGTCCTTAAGCCAGTTTGCAACCCATCTTGTGACATATGGGTTTACATTTAAGCTGGTAAGTTTTTCTACAATACCCGAGTGGGGTATTGTGTCAAGCCTTTGCAAGGTCAAGGTAGGCTGTATGGACTGCCTTTCCCTCATCAATGGCCTTGGTGACTGTTTCGAAGAAGTCGACCAAATTCAAAAGGCATGATCTGCCCTTGACGAAGCCACACTGGGTCGGGTCCAATGTCTGCAAGTCCCCTATATCTTTGTTTATGAGCTCCATTATGATCCTCTCCATAGCTTTGCAGACTAGACTTGTTAAGCTTATGGGGCGGTAATTACCAGGGTCCGTAGAGGCACCGCCTTTGTGGAGTGGGACCACAGTTGCCGTACGCCACTCCTTGGGCACGTATCCTGTGGTAAGGCTGAGATTAAACAGCTGCATTATGTGCGGGTTTAATTCCTCATTTAGCTCGTGTAGCACACAGCCGGGGACACCATCCGGTCCCATTGATGCTGTGTTGCTTTAGAGAGAGCAGCTTTCACCTGCGCATTTGAGATGTCTGGGAGGCTACACTCCGCTGGGATAGTTATCTCTCCTTTAGGGGGGAAGAGAGGGGTGAAGTTTGCACTGAACCTGTCTGCCAGTATGTTGGCAATGTCTGTGGGTTCAGTGATTTTGTATCATTTTGGACTAATTCTGAGCATATCTGGGAGTTTCCACCCAGGTTCCTAACATAGCTGAAAAAGGCCTTATGATTGTCCTTTGAATCCATGGCAATTTTTCTCTGAAAATTGGCCTTAGTTGATTTTATGAGTGCTCGTATTTTTTACTAATAATGATCAGGGGTGACTTCCCTTTTATGGATTTTGTTCCATCATGTAATAGCTTTCTCCTCTTATTGTAAAGTTTGTTAATGGCTGGGGTCCACCAGACTGGACGTTTGCCCTTTGTGGAAAGAGTCTTGGTTTTATTTGGGATTGCCTGATCCATGCAGTCCTGGAGGTGTTCATAGAAGGCATTTGTAAGGGCTTCCGCAGCTTGGGTTGTGGTTTCCACTGGCTCAGGGGCCTTGAAGGATACCACACCAGTCTTGAGTAGTGTGAAGTTTGCTTTAGAGAAGTTCTTCACTGTGGTCTTTTGTTTGGGGTGGGGCGGATGTGGATTTCCAGTGAGATTAGTTTATGATCAGATCTCACCAATGAGGGATATACTTCCGGTGTGGAGCATTTTGTCCCCATGTTTGTGATAATGAGATCTAGTATAATTTTCTCCTCTCGTGGGAACAGTGACTAGCTGTTCCATGGCATTTGAATTTATGAACTCCAGGAATCGTTGGGCTAGAAAGTTAGGGCTTGAGTAATGTTCCCAGTCTATATTCGGGTAGTTGAAGTCACTATGATGGTGTTTGGAGATACATTTATACCCTCCAGTGTCTTCAAGAAGGCTGTGTGGGGTTCCTGCGTTTGAGAGGGTGGCCTGTAGCATGCTACAATTTGTAGAGCAGTTTTGCCTATGGTTAGCTGCACCTGGATGGTTTCGAGCTGTGCGTTGCCACCAACCTGGAGGTGTGGGTATCCTTTATGAATATGGATACACCCTCCTTTTGTGGTGTGGTCCGGGTTTTGGGGCGGGCATGATATGAGGTAAAACCTAATAGTGCCGGGGTGCTCTCAGGAGCCTTGAACCAGGTTTCAGTTACAGCACAGACATCGATGTTCTCCATACTGAGAAGGGCCTCGAGTGCATGCATTTTGAGATTTAGACTTCTGGCATTGAGCAGCATTACCCTCAGTTTCTTCCCATTTTTGTTTTCTAGGGTGGTAGGTTTAGAATTTGAGCCTTGCCTAAAAAGGCACTATGGGGGTGGCAAGAGCCTTAGCCAATATCCGGAATCCCAGGGTGACAGGTGCAAGCCGTCCCTTGCGAGCAGCGTGGCTTGTCAAGCATGTCATCCCAGGCAGACAGACACTGGATCCCCTTTGAATGACACCAGACATTAAGCCAATTGTTAAAGCTGATCATCTTATCTCTATATTGTGGCATCATTCTTGGTGAAGGAAGGACACTGCTCAGGGTCAGGGTCATACCTGCCTGGGCTACATAATCAGAGAGCTCCTCTATGTCTCTTTTCATGTAGTCCAGGGAGGTGCGTCTCAGGTCGTTCACACCAGCATGGACAATGACTGTGTCATATTTGTACTTGCTGTGGAGTGACCAGAGTGCTTGTGTTATGTGGCGGATTCTAGCGCCCGATAGGCAGCTTACTGTGACCCTCTCCTTGTTCAGCCTGGTGAGTGGGACGTCAGTGTGTCTGACTATGGAGTCACCTATGACAAGTATGTTTGGTGTTGTATTTGGCCTTAAAGGCTGTGACTGCTTTGCACACTGATTTTGTGGTTTATGTGTTGCTTGTGGGGTGTCTTGAGGAACACCAAGAATCTCAATGGCAACACTCAGATCTGCTCTGAGTTACAGCACAATGGCACTAAATATACAGAACCAACTGATATTGCCAACATCCTGGCAGACAGGTTCAGTGCTAACTTTACCCCCCTCTCACCCCCCTGAAGGGCCCATCTCTACACCGGAAGAATGCAAAGTTCCTGCAATTACGGCTGCACAGGTAAAATCCACAATCTCAAAAGCCAAGAACACAGCATCCATGGTACCTGACAATATCCCAGGCTGCATTCTACATGAACTGCTGAATGAACTGGCACCCCACCTAAGCACCATGTTCAATCATAGCCTCACCTCAGGCTTTGTGCCCACTGAATGGCGCACAGCGATGGTTATCCCACTCCACAAAGGGGGAGCCACCGCGGACCCTGGGAACCACCGCCCCATTAGCCTAACGAGCCTGGTCTGCAAGGCCATGGAAGCTATCATCGTGGATCTTATACACAAAGACACTGGAAATCTCCAAACTCTGGACCCCATCCAGTTTGGGTTTGTAAAATGCAGATGATGTCTCCTAAACCTGATGGACTTTCTCTGAAGCAGTCACCAAGCCGCAGACAAGGGTAAGGTGGCTCACACAGCCTATCTAGATCTCGCCAAGGCTTTGGACACCATCCCTCACTAAGGAATTATAGATAAACTCACTAAACTAGGTATAAATCCCTATGTCACAAGATGGGTTGCCAACTGGCTCACTGACAGAACCCACACTGTGAAAGAAGCAGACTCCAAATCCGACTTCAGACCAGTGACAAGAGGAGTACCACAGGGTTTAGTCCTGGGTCATCTCCTGTTTGGCATCTACTTTTCTGAAGTACAGGCTAACACAAAAGGTCTTTGGCTAATGAAGTACGCAGATGACTGCAAACTAGGAGCCATAATAGAAACTCCTAATGAGGTGGACATCCTACAAAAGGGCTTCACGGAGACAGATGCTTGGTGTCAAAGCATGGCCTCAAGCTCAATGCCAAAAAGTGCATGATCATCCCCTTTGGTAAAAACTCTGTACCCATGAGCTATCACATAAAGAAATCCCAATCCCTCCGAGCTACACGCTCTAGGGACCTAAACCTTGTCACTACAATAAACAGAACATGCTGGAGGGATAGATTCCTGTCCTAGAGACTTCCCATACTCTGGAACAAACTACCTATCTATATCAAACAAAGCTCCTCATTGGCACTCAAGAAAAATCTTGATGATTGGATGAGAAATAGGAAACTGACCCCGGGGATCACTTCTGTGGTTCTACTCAACAGGGGCACAGAAAAATAATTATCTTGGGTGGCGAAAGCCAGGGTACCTTTTTGGCTAGGCTTATATAGGCACTAGGGCCAATAGCCTAGTACCTAACTATGAACCTATGATAAGCTCAACTTCTCCAACACCAAATACTAAATAACCAAGGCTGTTCTAGGTTTCTCAGACCTAACCTCAGTGAGAATGCACCTTTGAGAAATGTTTCACAAACATTTCTTTCAGGAACTGAGGCCTTTATTAAACTTTGATACTGCAGCTAAGTGGACTCCGATAAAAAAAAAAAAAATCTGTAAAAAATGTTCATTATGAAGGAAGCAGGGGAGAGAAAAAAAGCGCAATTCTCTTCACTGGAGTCCAGACAGGAAAAAAAAATGGTTTACTGGTTAGTGTAAATCCAAGTACCAGAAAAACAAAGCTATTTCCAGTATAGGTTACCAATAAACAATCCGCAGAACTGGAAAGATACACAGACCAGGAAACTTTCCACTTTTTAATCCAACAGGTGTGACCTGTTGGATTAAAAAGTGGAAAGTTTCCTGGTCTGTGTATCTTTCCAGTTCTGTAAATCCAAGTACAATACTTCTATCAGGAAAAAAAATCTGACAATACTATAAAAGAGGCACTGCTGGAAAAATTAAGCCATTAACCAGAGAAAATGCACGAGTGAGTGGCACCTTAGCAATGAGCTAATCAGGAGCTTCCTGGATGGATACAATGGTAATACTGGAACTTCTCCAGAAGTTGAGACAGAAGGGGGAACTGTACCCGAGGAGGCCAGCACAATGAAAAGAATTCCGGATCTGTGCTGTTTGGATTTCTAGAAAAAAATCTCATCACAAGAGAAAAAGCATACAAGTGATTGGGGGTGGGGGTGGTTTCTAGACCAGTGCATCCCAAGGGTATCCTACCAGTGGAAGATGAAGTAACAGTAGCTACTGCATTAGCATTTGTCAAGTAAGCAAGAAAGTCTTAGCAAGAACTGCGTCCCCGCAGCTCACTCAGACACCCCCCCCAAGTAACACTGGGACCATTTGTGAGGCCATTAGCAGACAGCAGATGTGCCTTACCGTAGTGAACTGCATCAACCCCCAGCACATAACTGGCTATCAGAAAGGGGTCTGAAAACACAGCCCATTTTCATGAGCCCAATGCTTCTCAACCAAAGTTTAATTGCAACTCCCCTCCCCACCACTCCTTGGTGAAGTGTCAAACAAGCCATGTCACTAGGATGGTGATTGCACTTTTAGGAAGGAAGCGCGAGGGTCAAGAGACTCATTTCCAAGCTACTGATGTGCAGCACTACTTTAGAAAGCATCCAGATACGATAAACTGGATACCCACTATACTACCCCAGCCCCCCAAGCCTACAGTTAAATAGTCTATATAGTGAAATCAGCAATAGAGTTGGCAGCAAGGGGATTTCCTTCAGATAAAGGTATTAAAAAAAATAAAAATCCAAACCACCACTGCAGATGCACCTGGAGACCTTAAAGATCAAAAAGGAGCAGGATGTTAGATCTCAAATCTTAACACCACTGAGCTTGTTATGTCCTCTATAACTCCTGTATCTAGCATGCAGCAACAAGGGAACTGCCACCAATGTAACACTTCAAGGCAGAAGTGGGCAGAAACCATTTCAAAATTTCATATCAAGAAAACCTTAGAATGCAAGTGAAACCAAACTGCAGCTGATTACCATGAGAAGCTGGGAGGAGCTCAACTACGACTTCACTAGTTAAGGAGATCAGAACCTCCCATTCAGTAAGTAACAAGAGATGTCCTTAAATTCACTGCTGCAGTATTCCTTGCTGATGGGATTCCCCTGCCGCGAAGCCCTCAGTCTAGCCAGTTTACAAAAGATTTTGGTTGCTTTAAGACGTCACCTGCTTACTTCTTGCGTAAGGTAGGGCATAAAGATGACCTTCCAAGCATACCGTCCTCAGAACTTTTTTGCCGCCAGTCTGAATGCTATTTTAACCGCTGGTCTATTGCATACATCTGTTTTTTTTTTTTTTTTGGCCAATTCTTCTATTAAGGCCCACTTATCAGCTCTTTCTACTTGTCTGCCTTTAACTCCCCCATTAGCTTCTAGATTTGAGGCTAAGCAGTTTTTTAAAGCCGTCCTTAATATTAAACCCCCCAGAAAGCCTGTTCCTCCTCCCTGGGATCTTAATTTTGTTCTGGAAAAATTAACTCAGGCTCCTTTTAAGCCTGTTTCGGCTTCCTTGCAATATTGTTCTTGGAAGACAGTTCTTTTGTTAGCTCTTACTTCTGCCAGACGGATGTCCGAGTTGCAAGCCCTTATGGCTTGTCTACCTTTTTTGGTATTTCATGAGGACAGGGTGTCCTTGCATACTAATCCTTTTATGCCCAAGGTAGTTAATGAGTTGTCACTTTATTTTATTTATTTTACATTTATTAACTGGGATGGAGCAACTGGACACAGGTCCATTTTCAGCAGAGGCCTGGGGAGAAAAGCTCCACACCAAGTAAAATTTTACACAATGTTAAAATACAGTATACAGAGAATTTTCAAACAATAACACGTTACAATACAGTACACAGCAGAAGACATAAGACCTATATATACAGGAAAAAATAGTTACACATGGTTAATAACAGAATAAGTATACAAATTCAATCAGCATTAGGAGAAGACCTAGACTGTAATATATATTACAGTAGGTATATTAGGAAGTGAGGTATACAAGTGGAATAATCCGAGGACTTGTGTAATACCCAACAAATAAGTGACTATGCTCATGTGTGTTCTAAGTGAGAAGAGGTAGGAGCAGAAATCAGAGCCGGAGGGAGATTATTCAGGCTTATGAGACCTTGGTCTAATGTCTCATTCAAAGGTAATATATCTAATTAAAATGTAGTTTTCTTTCTTCATATAAATGCTCAGCCTTCCACAGTAATTACCAGCAGCCTGAACTAATTAAACATTTTCAAGAACCATTCTTCCTGGATTGGCAAGTAACTATAGAAAAGATTCCATACTTCTGGACTACAACCTTCAAAACCATCTAGACACTAAACTTTTTTGTGTCCCAGGTTATACCTAAACAAAGACTGGATTACTTTTCCAAAGTGTACTGCAATTTTTGCAGGAACAGCACGAGTTAACAATAAGCTTCATTCTGATTGCTTCTTCTGTCAAGCTCCAACACCAAAGTAAGTACTTAAACCTCCAAAGTATCTAGTCCAACAGCCTTACAAAAACTAAGAGAGGGGACAGTGCTATTTGCAAAGTCAGGTTCTTGGTCTATGTGCAAGCGTTCAGCCAGTAGGAATCAAGGATAGCAAATTTGCAGCATGTGATGCCTTTAACATCACAAAATCAAACTAGACAGTCTGCTTAAAGCCTGCCACTCCCAATACATTATAAACCAATACCTTTTAAAGCAGAGGGAGCTGAAGGCTGATTCAACCCATCCACGTTAGGAACTGCTGGTGGAAGGCTTATTGCGTGTTTATCCAAATACCCTGATGGCTTTACTGTGTAAAAGTCTCTTTCTGCTGGTATAAAAAGCCTCGCATTTGAGCGAACACGGTTAAGCAAACCTCTCCAGTTTAAAACCCTCTATAGGAAATGCTCTCCATAGTCTCCCACTGTTGACAGCTGCTGCTCGAAGAGCTGCCAGTTTGCTCAGAGGGCAGCACCACTGCAGGTCATTTACGAACATATTAAACACTACCACTTGCACCTTTAAGTGACTCTCCCTTACTCCTTTCTATCTACTAGGGATATGGTATAATGGATAGGTGTTTCCCTATTACCCGTTTCTGGTTTGGTGGATACAAGCATCCTAAAGCAGTGCAATAACTGCCTCTGTGACACCCATGCACTGGCCCAGCAATCCAGAAGCCTCAATCCTCGCCATTAACACCAGTGAGGGGCATCCATATAGGGAAAAGGATAATAAATACACACAGTAAAGTACAATTTCTCTTAAGAGCACACAGAGATCAGTCTGGGGCCGGTTTCTCCCTTTCTCTCCAGGTCCCCAATAGGACTCCCCACTGGCACAGCTATAGTGTCCAGATCTCAGCCTAGTGTGCAAGCTAAAACCTCCAGCACCCTCTCTGTCCAACCACGGCTTCATGTCCCTGCCCACGTAGCTGACACACACACAGTTTGAGATAAGAATTTATACAACCACAAAGACACTCCTGGGGGAGGCTGGCACAGGTTCTCCAGCTGTGCCCCTTTTACCCACACTATACGGTAGAAAATCACCGCCACCACCCAGCTAATATTGATCAGCTACTCAAAAGCCCTTATGAAAGGGTGTCTAATTATACTGTGCAACATTATTATCCAAATTGTAAATGCAACCAGTCAAGACTTATTTGGAGTGACGTGGTACAGTATCACTACATACATGCCATGTACTTTTAAGAGCTTAAATTTATCTCTACACAAAAACAGCCACAACTGAAAGGTTTTAAAATATTTAATAATAAATAATAAAAACACAAGATAATACTTCTTACTACACAGTGCTAGTCAAGAGCTCAGAGATCAGAGAAATATAAAATAATACAGTAAAAAAGTTCTGACATAACAGAAAAACAAACTAGTCTAATCTTCCTATTTCCTAGTTATATTTAAGAGAAAACACAGTTCTAAAATCCTACTTACATATAGACACAGGCAGAGTGGTAAGCTGGATATTCTCAAGACAAATGCTCTAATGCTCTCATTCTTTCTGTCCTTAAACTGATAACACAGTACCACTGACTCATTTCAGATTACATCATTTCATTCTGGTTCCCAGGCTAACAGACTCTCAGAGGTTAATAGCCCCTTTGATCTTGCAGCTGATCAGGAACCAGAGCAATAAAAGAAATTATACATGCACATTCTAGCCATTAACATTGGCCTCAAAACAACAGTCGGCATTCCTTCATCCAGACATATCGGCTCAGAGGTTTGACATCAAAGAATTGACTTATCAGCTTTGTTACAGCAGAGTGCACTGTTACATTTTTGCAGCTCCACATTTAACACCATGTTTTCCCATTTAAGAGAACAAGCCTGTGGCTTACATTAACATTTATAAATGATAGAATTTTGTCTGGCTATGCTGGCAGCCTTCACCTATCTTCATACATCTACCCCCCCCCCCCCGTCTAGGCTGGCAGCCTTCACCTATCTTCATACATCTACCACCCCCCCCCCCGGGGGAACTCAAGCTAGTTTTTCAAGTGACCCTTGAGAAAGGTTGCTTGAGAGGGTTAGGTCGGAGTATACCTTACCCCATTCCCTGTCTTGAGAGTCCATCTGCACTGGCATTGCTAATCCCACTGCGGTGCTGCACTGACATATCATATGCTTGCAACCCTAGGCTCCATCTCAGCAACTTGGCATTTGCTGGCTGGCTCTGTGTAACCATGTTATGGAGTTGTGATCCGTCACTACAGTGAATTTTCTTCCATACAGATAAGGCTGAAGTTTCTGCAGTGCCCACACTATGGCTAGACATTCCTTTTCTACAGCTACAAAGCATTCCTCCCTGGGTTGGAGCCTATGATGGAGATAAACCACCAGGTGCTCTTCTCCCTCTGAAGAAATCTGGCTAAGTACAGCCCCCACCTCATGGTTCAAAGCATCCACCTGCACAACAAATTCTTTGCTGTAATCTGGACTGGCTAGCACAGGGGTTCCCCTCTCAAAGCTTCCTTAAGCTCCTGGAATGCCTGCTCACATGCTGGGGTCCATACTACCTTATCTGGCCTGTTCTTCCTTATCAGGTCCGTGAGGGGAGCAGCTATAGTACTATAACTGGGGACGAACTTTCTGTAGTACCCTGCTACGAATTACCTCACCTGCTTTTTGGTAACAGGTGCAGGCCATGCCTGAATGGCTTCTACTTTGGCAGGTTCTGGCCTGATCTTACCTCTGCCATACCCACCTGTCATTTGCTCGGCTTAATGGTCAACCCTACCCTCTGTAGTCTACCCAGCACCTCCCCAACATGCTGAAGGTGCTCTTGCCAGGAATGGCTGTAGATGGCAATATCATCTAGGTAAGCAAGGGCAAACCCTCCTGCTAGAATATGATCCATCAGCCTCTGGAAAGTCGCTGGGGCATTTTTCATCCCAAAGGACATCTTTGTGAACTCATACAAGCCAAAAGGAGTCAAAGGCGGGCTCATCTTTAGCACTGGGAGACAAGGCCACCTGCCAGTAACCCTTGGTAAGATCAATGGTTCTGCTCTAGGGCCTCATCTGTCCTAGGCACAGAGTAAGCATCAGACTCTGTATGACTGTTTAATTTCCTGTAGTCTACACAGAACTTGGTACTGCCATCCTTTTTGGCACCAGCACCACAGGGGAAGCCCAGGGACTGTTGGGACTCCTGAATCATCCCTAGTTCCAACATCTCCTGTATCTACTCCCTCAGAGTCTGTTTGACTCTCTCAGGCACCCTATAAGGGGCCTGCCTAACAGGCCTTTGGGGTACTGTATCCACCTCGCGCTGCACCAGGTGGATGAACCCTGGTTTCCCAGTGAACATGTCCCCAAACTCCTGTAACACTGCTTGGATTTCTCAAACTTGGGTAGGAGATAGCTGCTGGGACACTGCTACCCCTTCCACGGAGGTGTCAGTCCAAGGCTCACGGAGGAGATCAGTCGCCAGTTCTCCTCAGACTCCTCCTGCAATCCACTGCAAATGCTCAGCACAAGGATCTCCCTATCATGGTAAGGTTTCATCATGTTAACATGGTACAATTTGTGCTCCTGCCTCCTGCCTACCAGTTCCACCACATAGTTAACATCACTTACTTTTCTTACCAACTTGCAGGGTCCCTCCCATGCTGCTTGCAGCTTGCTGTGTCTGACAGGAATGAGAACCATTACCTGCTGCCCCACAGCATACTATCTACCTTGAGCATTCCTGTCATACCACACTTTTTGCTGTTGTTGGACTACTGCCAGGTTCTCCGGAGCCAAACCCATGAGTTCCCCGAGCCTTGTCCTGAGGTTTAGGACATGTGCCACAATAGACTCCTTGCGAGATTCACACTCTCCTTCCCACTTACCTATACTTAAATCTAGAGGTCCCCTCACCCTATGCCCATACAGCATCTCAAAGAGTGAAAAACCTGTGGATTCCAGGGAAAACACTCTGTAAGCAAATAGGGGGGGGCAAATATTTGTCCCACTCCCTCAAACTGGTCTGCAAATGCCAGTAGCACAGACTTTACCTCTAACAAAGCATTTGCCACCTTTTCTGTCTCAATGGAGGACATAGCCACTGTCTCAGGGTATTGTGTAGCATAATCCACTACCACTAGGATATGCTTTTTCCCTGTGGAACTTGGGAGTACTCCGAGAGCCCACAATATCCATAGCTACCCTTTGAAATGGCTCCTCAAATCACAGGCAAAGGCATCAAAGGAGCTCTCACCTCGTCTCCTGCCTTGCCTACCTTTTGGCACTGCTCATAGGTCCTGCAGTACCCAGTTACATCTCTGGAAATTCCAGGCCAATAGAAATTCTGCATAATACGTCTCTTTGTATGTTTTATGCCCATATGACCTGCAAAGGGAATATCATGGGTTATAGCTAGAAGCGCCAGACGGTAGGCTCCAAGCACTAACAACTGCTGTACCCTCTCACCTTCTAGCCCTCCCTCAGGGGTCCACTCTCTACACAGTAACCCTTTGTCCCAGTATACAGATTCCCCCTTCCCTTGAGAATCATGTGCCTCACTAGCTACCTGCCTCAGGCCTTGTAATGTAGGGTCTAAGAGCTAAGCCTGTCTCAACTCTCTTTGTAATCCTTCCCAGCTCCCTTCCCACAGGAAGTCTGGCATCCTCTGATAGTGGTGCCTCACTGTCAGCCTGGGTACTAGTAACTACTCACCTCTACCTTTGCAGTCACTCTGTCCAAGGGAACATCTGTACACTCAAGCAGCTGTGGCTCCTCTTCAGTCTCACTGTTACAGCATAGCTTCCTCCCTGAAGTAACCACTCCACCAGCCCTGGCTGCAAGTATGCAGTCTATCTGGGGTTCCCCCAGGCTACTAGACCCACATACTCATCTCCTAGCCTGACTGCGTGTAACTGCATAAGCACATGGTACTGCTTCATCTGAAGCCTTCCCTATCAGGACATCTACAGGATGGTAGTTTGGTACCCCTGTTGTCTCAAGACAACCTAGTATTGGCATTTTGTTTTCCCCACTTACTGGCTCCCTCACCTTTTGTTCTCCACCTTGCCTCTGTGGAC
This sequence comes from Protopterus annectens, assembly GCF_019279795.1. NCBI lineage: Eukaryota > Metazoa > Chordata > Ceratodontiformes > Protopteridae > Protopterus > Protopterus annectens. The sequence goes on from NC_056728.1 coordinate 922,019,682, forward strand.
ATATGTATGCCACGTGGCCCAACTGGTTGCATTCAAAACATTTAACCCCAGATCATGGACATGTACCTGGACTATTGGCTTCCCCTTCTACTGGCAGATTCTGTTGGGGCAGTCTGCTTCCCACCATGGGTTCCTTTAGACCCATGAGCAGTACTGGGGTCCCTTTCCTGTGATGGGATGCCCTGCTTTCTAGGTATAGGTCTCCCTTCTTTCTCAACTCATCTGATGTAGCACATTGTCCATCAGCTAACAAGATCCTCATGTCCTCAAGCAAAGTGCTAAGGGCTTGTTACCTCACCAAAAGGTCTGCCAGCCCTTCAAACGTGGTGACCCGATATCCACTCACCCACCTATGAAAATAAGTGCTCGGTTTAGCAACATATTCACACACACTTTCATATGCCTTGCGTCTACACTCACAAAACTTTTCCCTATACGTTTCAGGTGTTAGCTTAAAACATTCTAACAAGTGATTCTTAAAACATTCTAACAAGTGATTCTTGACAACAATATAATCAAAACATTCACAATTTTAAATCTCAGCCAACACAGTTACAGCTTTACCATGGAGTAAGGGGGGGGGGGTCAGGAACCGTACCCAGAGCCTTTGGTCAACATCATACTGTTTACATACCCTCAAACATATGAATGAAACTATCAAAATTATCCTCCTCTTTAAACCGTGGAAGAAATTTACTGACCTTTTGTGCTTCTGGCATCCAGTTACTCCCTTCAACATTACCTCCATGACTCTGACAAAGAGTCAGCATCTCCTTCTCATGCTGCCTCTGCCTCCCCATTTCCTCAGCTTCTAGACGTAGCAGTTTCTCATTCTCCTCAGCCTGTAGATGCCTCAGTCTCTCAGCTGCTTCTATTTCCAAACGCCTGGCCTCCAACTCAAGTCTCTTTAGCTCCAGATGGATTTTTAAGTCCTCTGCAGAAAGGTTGAGCTGTCCATTCTCTGAGGGTGGGACATCTCCACTGCCAGTCTGATCATCCTCCTGGTTGCCGTTTTCTGATGCAGCTGTGACCAAGGCTGCAATCAGGTCTGCCCTAGTCAGGTTTCCATGTACTAGTCCCCTAGCCTGGCACATCTCAGCCAGCTGGCTCCTTGTCAGCTTTCCATACTCCTCTGCTGACATGCTACCTGCTCTCCTGACTGACTAAGCTAACAAAATAAATAAAACAATTGTGATCTGAACTCCGAGTATTCACTGCGTGTCTGATTTAGAGTACAAAACACCTTCAGTGATCACTGTACACAAGCTACAGGAATTCACTCTACCCACACCACTACAAGCCAATTAGTATTTGCCAAACAATTAATATGCGGTGAGGATATCCCACCCACTACCAAACAATTAATGTGATGCACGTGCACTGGCTCAGCAAACAAGGAGCCTCAATCCTCACCACTAACACCAGTGATGGGTGTCCATATAGGGAAAAGGATAATAAATACACACACACACACACACACACACACACACACACACACACACACACACACACACAGTAAAGTACAGTTTCCCTTAAGAGCACACAGATCACAGCCGGGAGCTGGTTTCTCCCTCTCTCTCCAGGTCCCCAATAAGACCCCCCACTGGCAGTGTTATACAGTCCAAATCCCAGCCTAGTGGGCAAGCTAAAACTTTCACCACCCTCCCTGTCCAACCAGTGTTTTGTGTCCCTGCACAAGTAGCTGACACACACACAGATAAGAGTTTATACAACCACACAGACACTCCTGGGGAAGGCTGGCACAGGTTCTCCAGCTGTGTCCCTTTTACCCAGGCTATACGGTAGAAATCACTGCCACTCAAGCTAATATTTATCAGCAACCCAATTATACTGTGCAATATTATCCAAATGTTAAGTGCAACCAAACAGTAAAGACATTTGGAGTGACTTACAATATCTATATTTACACAATGTACTCTTAGAGCTTAAATTATATCTACATAAAACAGCCACAGTTGAAAGGTTTTAAAATATGCATTAATAAATAATAAAAACACAAGATAATACTTACTACACAGTGCTAATCAAGAGTTCAGAGATCACAGAGAAATACTTAAAATAATACAGTAGAAAAGTTCTCTCATCACAGAAAAACTAATCTTCCTATTTCCTAGCTATATCTAAGAGAAAACAGTTCTAAGAATCTACTTGCATATAGACACAGGCAGAGCGGTGAGTTGATCTCAAGACAAATGCTCTAATGCTCTCATTCTGTCTGTCCTTAAACTGATAACACAGTACCATCGATTCATTTCAGATTACATCATTTCTTTCTGGTTCCCAGGCTACCAGACTCTCAGCTGATCAGGAACCAGAGCAATAAAAGAAATTATATATGCAAATTCTAACCATTAATTCTGGCCTCATAACAATAGGCAGAACTCCATCCAGACATATTAGCTCCAAGTTTTGACATCAAAGACTTGACTTATCAGCTTTGTTACAGCAGAGTGCACTGCTACATTTTTGCAGTTCCACTTTTAACACAGTTTTTTCCCCCCATTTACGAGAACAACCCTGTGGTTTATATTAATAAATATTTACAAATGACAGAATTATCTACAAAATTCTATCTGGCTAGGCTGGCAACCTTTACCTATCTTCACAGCCCCATTCACGGGTGACCATTTAATTTTAGAACATACATACAGTGTGTGACAGATGCAGATACACAATGTTATTGGAGGCAAGGCAAGGCTCACACACACACATGAAAAATGCAAACTAAGTTGTCAATGTTACACCTGAAACATTCATTACCAACACTAGTGAACAAACATACAGACCCACACATTTGGAGGTATTCACATGTAATCTACCCAAACCTCCCAAGACCTCTTAAAAGCATTTCTCAGTGGCCCTGCAGACACAAAGTCAGCACCTCACACAACTTTGAAAATCATAGTAACTCAGCTTCCAAGCCCATAAGGCAACAGACCACAGAGCCAAACATTCTAGTAAAGACATACTGATGTCCCCCTTACCAGGCTAAATAAGAGAAGATAACAGTGAGCTGTCTGTCTGGAGCCAGGACACTAGATAACGCATGTATTAGGTCTTTAAACCACAAAGCACAAGTATGACATGGTCACAGTCCACATCGGCATAAACAACCGAAGACGTACCTCACTGGAAAACATGGAGCTCAATGAATGTGTGTCCTAGGTGGGTAGGACTCTAGCCTTGAGTAGCATTCTATCTTCACCAATGATGACAATCACAGTACCAGCAAAAAAATGACTCAACAATTGGTTTAGTTTCTGGTGTCATAACAATGGGATCATTACTTGTCAGCCTGCAGAGAAATAAATGACAAACCATGATGCTTTGCCAGATGTGGTTTGCACTTGTCACCACTTGGCTTCCAGATACTGACAAAAACTTTATCCATCTCCACAGTGCCATTTTTAGGCCATGCCAAGTTGTTAAACCCTACAACATAATAAAAACTCACTCACCTAAAGGCACTGCTGCTCACTGCTAGGAGATTTAAAAAAAAAACTTTACTCCCTGGAGGCACCCCTCATCCTGTGTTCATAAAGGCAAAGTAAATTGGGCTAAGTAAATAGCTATACTGGTCCAACAAAATGACTCACTTTGGCTGCTCTATGCCGAACTAACCATAGGTGCGATCCCCCATCATATCCTTGCTAGCTACTGATCCCCTAGCATAAGTCTAGACAACCACACCTCCTACCTAAACCGAATGGAATCTCTTAACATTTAGCCTAACACCATACTTACGGGTGACAACTACACTTCCAAAAACCTCTGAGCAAGTGAATTATGAGTCTCCCTACTTATAGAATTAGTCAATGCAAACACCCTGGAGCAACTAGCTGGCTCCCCAAATAAAGATACAAATATCCTAGATCTAGTACACACGAACAACAGGGGGATGCTGCTCCCTCCCATGCATGAACCCCTCCCTGGAAAGATCTGCCCACAAAATGATCTCTTTTAGTATTAAAACTACCCTAAAACCCCCATCAAACTTCAAACCATTAAGAACTTTGCTAAGGCCAATTACCTCCAAGTGACAGCTTATTAAATTTCCAAGCCCCTCCAAACCCAGATGACACTGCGGCCTACTGTGCTGTACACAAAAGCACTGTAAAACCACATTCATTACAACATGGAGGAGGCAGTACCTGTCAGCGTCAAGCTTATGATTACTAGCAAAAACAACCCACCCTGTTGGACCCCTAGCATAAATAAGCTATTCAACAAAAGGAAAGAAATCATCTCCAAAGCCAAGAAGGAACAGACAAAATAGTGCAAAAAGACACACCTATCTAAAACAAATTAGAGAGCTGGTCAAATCTGCTAAAGTGAACTACGAGGCAAAGATAGCCTCCCAAGAGAAGGATAACCATAAGGCTTTTTTTAAATGTGCAGAAACTCTCAATGTGCAGAACTACTCATGAATGGCAACACTTACACCCAACCTGAAACTATTACAAACCTGCTGGCCAACATGTTTGGATTAAACTCCTCCTCCCAATCACCTCCTACCACATCCAAAGAAATCCCAGTAACCATTCCCCTACTGGTCATTATGAGGAAACAAGTCCTTATGGCACTCGCTAAAGCCAAAAATACAGCCTCCATGGGTCCCAACAACATTCCAGGATCCTTCTTAAATAGCTTAAAAACAGAATATATCAGGGTCACTAGAAACCCTGTTTAACCACAGCCTCTGAGTGAGCCTTGTGCCAAAGAAATGGAAGACTGCAACAGTCATCCCTCTGCACAAGGGAGCCAATCAACTGACCCAGGGAATTAGAGGTCCACAGGCTTGACCAGTCTTACCTGAAGGTCATGGAGAGATTTATCATACACCTGATCAATAATGACACAAACTTTCTGCACTCAATTTTGCTTTGTTAAAGGGAGATCTTGTCTACTCAATCTGGTAGAATTATTTGAGAAAGTCACCATATATATATATATATATATATATATATATATATATATATGCTGCAGTAGCATTGTCGCCTCACAATAAGAAGATTCTCAGCTAAAGCATCTTCTGTGTGGAGACATGCATGAATGGGCGTACCTTCGTTGAAGGTTGTGCGTCAGGGCTGGCAACTCGGCACATAAAAATCTACTGCCAATCATTAGCGGACCGGAGTTCACTGAGGCGACCCCTAACCGGGAAAAGCCAAAAGACACATCATCATTATATATATTTTATGTTTTTATAACATAATTGCCTTTTAAACAACAAACTGTCATCAATTGAGATTCGTTCAGCTGATAGGGGTGGGGGCATACTGATTTTAGACAAGAGTCTTTACATAAAACGGATGATTGAAAAACGGATGATTGATATGTTGAGTAAAGAGACAGTGTATGACCTTATTTCTAAGAACCAGGTTTCTGGGTTTATAGGAAGACTACAATTTTATTTATTTGATATGCTCATAACGAATGTTATTAATGAAGACTTGTTTAAATATTTTCTGGTAAAGTGCCCTGTGATACGTGTTCTTCATGTTTTATTCATGTTTTACCGAAGATACATAAAGATATGGCATGCCCCCGATGCATTCGACAGTATCCAGTAAGGAGTGAGTTACAGAACCCCTTTCGATCTTTGTAGAAAAGAGTTTACAACCAATACTTGATACGACTGGAACAGTTTTAAAGGACTCAAATTTTTTTAAATGATTTGTTTTATGCCACCTGTGATGTAGTTGCCGATAGGGAGTTTTCTTTTATTACTCTAGATATAGCCTCTGAGTCTTAGCAATAATATTTGTGTTTAATAGGAAACATTATTTGCAAAAGGTTAGGGTAGCTATGGGCATAGCCTGTGCTAATAGCCATGCCAGCCTTGCCCTAGTTAAATGGGGGCAAGGTTTTGTTTTTAGGAACAAGGATTTTAGTGACTATATCATATGTTATAGAAGATTTGTGGATGATATTTTTATCCTTTGTTTTTTTTTCTCCTTTTGGTTCCTTTCCACACACACACACAAAAATGCCAACAAAAACACTCCCAAAGGTAGCACTCTGAAGCAGGACTAACCATGAAAGTAACCACAAAGACTTTAATAGCAAACTAAAACAAAAAACGTACAATAAACACTTAACTGGCTCACCGCGTTTTTTTTTTGTCTCAGAAAACAGACTTCTTCAGCACCGATAGCAATTTAAACTTCCAAAGTATTTACATGCACATTTGGTACCTGATTAATTGAATAAACTCAAAGAATAAAAACAATTAATAAAGCAATTACATCCAAAAACATTCCATGTGCTAAACTTAAAACTAAAACAACACTTTTAAAAATATATATATGAAATTTAATACAGATGACACTCATACCTTACTTTACTCAAAGATCCCTTCAAAACTATTAAAAAATGAGTAATAAAATAAATAATAAAACTTATTTTTCCGTATGTCAAGTGTAGGTAAAAATCTAGCAAACTCTAGCACCCTCTAGTGTCCAGCATCAAACGTACAGTAAAAGAAAGATACTTCGGAATCCTCGCATTCTAAAACTTTAAATATCTATATTAATTCACTACTAGTAAAATAAATTACTATTTAAAATATATTGTATAAAAAAATTATATTATTAAATAATTCCCATATCCTAAAATGATAAATGTATACTTAATCTGCCTAATGGAAGAGCCATACAAAAAGTATTCATATATTTAGAATAATAAAACTGTATAACTAGTGCCTTATCAAAAACTACCAACTACACTTAGAAATATTAAATAAAACTAAAATAGCTACTTACAACCTTGCTGCTCTTAGTTTCAATAAGGGGGCTATTGAAATATTATTGCTTAAGCCAGGATACTCGTTAGTTTGTATACCTGTCAGTAAGTCTCTCTGTACACGATCTTCTCCCATAAACAACCTCTAATGTTCCAGGGCACTGTTTCTAACACAAAAAAATAAATTTAGAACCAGGACAAGATCATGTGCATTTATAAAGGCCACTTCTGGATTAGAAATTTAAATACTATAACAATGTTCATAAATCCTCTTTCTGAGGCTCATTTCAGTTTTACCCACATAGAAGGATTCACACTTCTCAAAAGTCATTACATATATTAAACCTTTTGTTACACAATTAAAATATTCATTAGCTCCTATTAATTTATCCCTACCAGGAAGATATACAGAACTTCCATTCAAAATAAACGCACACTGCTTACATTTCCCACATTTGTATGTTCCAACTCTTCTGATGTTTCCGCCATTGTTGCCAAATCCTTCATGCACTTAATTCTTTTTAAATATAAAAAGTGTATGGAACCCACAAACAAGTTTGCCACATATGAGAAACTTTCAAATAAGTCCCAATACTTACTGATAATCTTAGTGGCAATATGACTGTCCTGATGGTAGTTGGTAATAACACTATTATATTCCCATGGTACCTCACTCAACCCTCCTGAAAAATAGTAGCATCTTTCCTTCCTAATAGTGGAAAGTATTTTGTACCCCAATCCCTTTTTATTTCCTTAACGACCTCCTCAATAAGGGTTAATGGATATTTTCTTTCTTTCTAAAAACATATTTTTATCCAAAAATCATTTTCCTCCAAGGTCATCCCGGAAGCCCTAATAAACTGTCCTTTCACTATTCTTCTGTTTTGTTTACAAGGATGTGTACTCATAAAGTATAAATAAGAATTGAAAAAAGTAATCTTTCAAAAAATAGATCTGAACCTACTCTCTTCTTCCACTTTATGTACAGTTACATCCAAATATAATATTTAGAATCAAGAGATTAAGTAAATTTAAAAAATTGCATAGTTTGACCAATATATTCAATAATTCCTTCAACTGCTGTTAACTACTAATCCAAAAAATAATCATACCGTCCAAGAAACATTTATATAGGGTCCAGAGTTCGGCATAGACAGACTTAATATATTTTCTCTCCCCATAAAATTATATTGGCATTGTGAAGATAGGTGAAAGCTGCCAGCCTAACCAGATAGAATCTCTGTCATCTGTAAATATTAATGTAAACCACAGACTTGTCGCCTTAAATGGTAAAAATTGTGTTACATGTGGAACTGGAAAAAAATGTAACAGTGAACTCTACTGACCAAGTGAAGTAGGTTGTGACCCTTTGATGTTAAAACTCAGAGTCAGTAAGTCTAGAATGAGGCATCCTGTCTATTGTTTTAAGGCCAGAGTTAATGGCCAAAATTTGCATGCATAAATGTCCTTTATTGCTCTGGTTTCTGCCCAGAGGTGAATAATGTAAATGTAGTTTATGTTAGCCTGGGAACCGAGGGAAGTGTGAAGAATGATGTAATGTGAAGCAGGAATATGACTTTAAAAACAGAGAGAATCAGAGAGCATTAAGCATTTTTGTCTTGACCATCCAACTCACCAGCACCGTCTTGCTCTATGTGTAAGTTTATCTTAGACTTGTGTTTTCTCTTAGTCTAATCTTTCTAGTTTCTAGCTATTTCTAAGTGTTTTTCTGTGAAGTCAGAACTGTCCTACTTAATTATTTTAAGTATTTCTCTGTGATCTCTGAACTCGACTAGCACTGTGTAGTAAAAAGTATAGTCTTGTGTTTTGACTATTTGTTATTAAATATTTTTAAAAGCCTTTCAACTGGGGTTGTTTTTGTAGAGATAATTTAAGCTCTTTAGAGTACTTGCATGTCTTTGTTAAAATTGTACGAAGCCACTCTAATAGCTTTAGCCCTGGGCTATACTACCAATTGTATAATACTGCACAGTAATAATTGGACACCCTTTTAAGGGCCTTTGGGTAGCTGATAAATATTAAGGGTGGTGGCAGCTGGTACTACCATATAGTCTGGAAAAAAGGGGCACAGCTGGAGAACCTGTACCAGACTTTCCCAGGAGTGTCTGTGTGTCTGACTTTCCCAGGAGTGCCTGTGTGGTTGTATAAACTCTTCTCAAAGTGTGTGTGTGTGTGTGTGTGTGTCAGCTATGTGGGCAGGGACAGGAAGCACTGGTTGGATAGAGAGGGTGCGGGAGGTTTTAGCTTGCCCACTAGGCTGAGATCTGCACCCTATAGCTGTGGCAGTAGGGAGTTTTATTGGGGACCTGGAGAGCAAGGGAGCGACCAGACCCGGACCGACCGAGGAAATTGCACTTCACTGTGTGTATTTGTTATCCTTTCCTCCTATATGAGATTCCCCTCACTTGTGTTAGTGGTGAGGACTGAGGCTCCTTGACTGCTGCACCAGGGCACGGGCGTCACAGGCATAGCTGGGAGCACAACTTGCCCCCATAGCTATGTCACTACTCGCCTTCAAAAACAATACAATTATTCTCTAATATCATTCCCATTAGTGTTAAGATCACACTGGTAAAAGTCCCTTTTCAGCACTAGCTTCTTCGAACCACTCAAGACCAAATTTATGGGGGATACTAGAAAATAAATCAGTAATGTCAATGGTAACAAAAAACATGTCCTTACTAAATAAAAATGGTCATTCACTACTTTAAGAAATTCCCAAGACTCTTTCAAAAAACCTGTACTTTGTAAATTCATTCTTTTTAACTTTTGATCAACAAATCTAGCCAAAAACTGGGGGTTTGGAACCACTACAATAGGTCTCATTGGGGAACAAACCATATCTTTTACGAGTCTTGGGAATCCCAAAAATAGAAGAGATTACAGGTTTGGAAGTTTTAAATTGATTTATTATTGGAGGGTTCTATCAGTCCCAATGAATACAAAGTACGCAATCAATCTTACTGTAAGCAATGTTTATTTTGTTTCTAGATGCTTGTTCGTATCTGCTAGTATCATTTAAAATTTCCATCATTTTTCCTATATATAAAATGTTGTCCATAATTACAGTCCCTCCCCCTTTGTCCGGTTTCATTACTCTTATTATTAATTTCATTATGCAATAACCTTTCATCCTTTGTCAAATTAAATCAATATCTATTAGGTTTAAAGTTCTTTCTCAACTCCTTTTCAACTAGTGCCTCAAAAATTTTTATAATGGAGGATGTAGAGGGGGATTATAAGTGCTTTTCTTTGGAAAGGACCCACGGAGCTGATAAAGACAGGTCTGTGGATTATTTACACTCCACTACTCCCTTTAAGTTTGAGTACACCTTCTAGAGAATCTTTAAATGTTTTAGACGTTTTAGTCCGTAAAAATCCTGGAGGCAGTCTTAAGATGGCTATATTTAGGAAGGAGTGTAAAAAGAATACACTACTGCACAAAACTGGTATGCACCCCCACCACTCGTAATGTGGTTAGAGGACAAGTACTAAGGACTGTGAGGTTACATAATGATGAAAAGGGCCTCAAAGATGCCTTAGGGGGACTGAGAAAAATTTTTTTTAGACAGACGCTATAGCAGCATGGAGGTTGATGGCTGTATTGAGGAGCCAAGGTCTGAAAGAGATAGTTTTGGTAAACTTTTGACCATCATAGATCTTTTCCTGGTCATGGACAGGAAGAGAGAGAGATGTCAGGATGACACTTACTCTAGTAATATCAAGTGATCTGTGACATTATTAACATAAACTGGGCTACAGTACAGTCAGATGAGAGAGTGAGTAGAACAGTTAAGGGGACACCAAAGTTTAAGTTCAATATTCATGCAGGAGATATAAAGCATGTAGACTTATTCATGCAGGCACTTAATTCAAACATCCCACATGAGGCTTTGTGATTGATACTTCACTATATGCAGATTGCTTGACTAAAGATTTAGTTTATTTTGCCTATTGTATAGAATGTTATGTATATTATATAGGGAAAACCAAGAGGCACTTCAAAGATAGAATTTTGGAATATGTCAATGATATTAGGAATAAGAAAGTAACAAATGAGTTAGCCCAGTATGTTCTAGATCATGGGCAAAGTCATAGTTTTAAGTTTTTAGCTTTAGAGATTTTAACTGCTAATATTAGGGGCGGGGATTTTAAGAATCTGATGGAACTGAAAACAGGAGTGGATAGTACATCTAGGTTTCCTGGGCTGAATGAAAGGGTTTCTTTGAAACCTGTATTGAAAGCAACTGCTTGATGATTTTGAGATATATATGCGATTGTTTTTTTACCTATTTAATTGGGGTGTTTTTTATGAGAGTTTTGAGTTTTATGAGATGTGTATGCAATATTGACTTTTGAATGTATTCTCATCTTCACAAGCTTGTTTTAGACAATGACTTCATTAAGTTGTTAATTGGTTCTTTATTGTTACATATAGTGAATGAGGCTGCGTTTATTAAGTCGGAAGAAGCAGTCGTGATATAGACTGTGAAAGCGCTTACCTAATTTTCTGCGCTACGAGTTTTGTTTTATTAAAGGTTGTTTATATCAGCCGTGGAGTACACATCTGTTTGTTTGCTGAATTAATTTGTGGTTGGAGCGTGCCTTACCAGCTTATGGACTTTATTTTGAACATACTGCCACTGTACTTGGCCCTTGTCAGACCCATAAATCAAGTACAATAATCCTTTCTTCATGTATCAAACCAGACACTCGCACCAACTGGAGCAGCTCCACAGGTTTCTCACTAAAAAATACAAAGCCTAAGATGCACGACTTATGCAGATCGACTAAAGGACCTATCCCTTTACTTCATCTCATACAGTTTATTGAAAGGCATCTTATGCCTAATCTAAAGGCACTCTCCATATCCCTCAACTGTCCAGATTCTCGCAGAATGTCCAGATTTTTGCCTCATATTTTTTGGTCTATTCCTCATAAAAAATTATGATTATGATTTTCTGGCAAATCACTGGGACGATCTGAGGATTGAAGTCACTAAATGATGACATACACTTGAGTTTCAGACTTCAAATCCTTCAGAAAATGCACACTGACAAGCCCTGTGTTACTCTACCAACTTTATAACAGCAATATTTAAAATCACCTCCTATTTTTGGGCCTTTGTCCCCCATTTTGTCAGACATTGTCCAGATTTCTAGCACAAAGAGTTTGACAGATATGGTATTCTCTGATCCAGCCCTGATGAAAATGTTACATATTCGCAGAAAAGTTATACAAATGTTACACGTTCCATGGACTTGAACCTATTTGCGACTAAGAGAACTTGCTGAAGAGACAGACTCACATCCCAAAGGCTACTCTCTATAGAATAAACTTCCTATCTTCATAAAACAAAGCTTGTCCCTCACCTTCTTTAAAAAGAATTTGGATAAATGGATGGGAACTGTAAATTCATTCCCGTGATACTGCCCATGTCAGCATAAGCATTTTGAAAATGACTCAGGGCTCCTCCAAAACCCAATACCCTTCAACTATCCCTGATTTTCCGGGACGTCCCTGATTTTGACTCAAAATTTTAGCTCTGTCCCTCTTAACACTAGTGCCACTTGGACAAAAAGGTGGTGAATTATACTTTATTTATTTTACATTTGTTGACCGGGCTAGTCTAGCTGGATACATGTCCAAAAGCTCCAAGAAATCATACATAGTTAAAACAGAAGTTATTACAGATATTATAAAACAGCAAGTATTACTAAAGCCAATTATAATATTTTTTTTTATCCCCCCCCCCCCCACAGGTACATACAAATTGCAAAACACTTAGTGATTTCATGATCAGGTGCAAGATACATGTTGTATAATAGTATTTTAAAGAATACGTAAATGGAAGAAAAGAAAGGAAAGGATGTAGGGTGAGGTATAGAGGACAGGAAAATAATTAGTCTGGGTTAGTACAGGAGCATAGCCAGTGTTTATTGAGGTATAGTTTTAGGTTCTTCTTAAAAAGCGAAATAGAAGACTGATAAGTGATTTCTGAGGGTAGTTTATTCCATATTTTTCCAACAGAGTTCGAGAATAAGGATTCACCTGCTGAGTTGTTGGGTTTAGTAGTATTGATCAGTAGTTTGAGGAGCATAGATTTTTGAGATTATTACAAGGTGTAACTAGGGTAGAGAGTATTGGGGTGTTGCTAGGTTGATACAGGGTCTTGTGGATTATTGTAAGCTGAAGTAGGAGCTGGTTAAGTAGTTCTAGCCAGTTTAGATGTCGTAGATTTAGACAGTGATGGGTTCTAAAAGGAGAGCCTGTTGCAAATCTAGCAATATTGTTATAGGATGTTGCTAGTTTATTGAGGTTGTTTTAGAGAGATTAGTGTATATAGGAGAAGCAGAGAGGAGAGTGGAGATTAGGTGAGTTCTGGCTATAGTGGTCCTAGCTTCTGGTATAAGATAGGGTTTAATTCTGTAAAGGGATCGTAGTTTTTTGTTAACTAATTTTATTGTGGTGTTTATATGAGTGTCAAAGTTAAGATTGTTGTCTATTGTTATTCCTAGCAGTTTAGTGGTTGGTTCAGGAGTGATAAGAGTACCGTTGTTAGAAGTGAGATTGAAATGGAAAGAGGTGGACTTTCAGGTTGGTGTAAAGAGTAGTAGTTTAGTTTTCTTGGGGTTTAAGAGGAGGCAGCTGTGTGAGAACCATTGTTCTACAGTGTTGAAAGCTTTTTGAGTAAGATTATGAAGTTCAGTTTGAAAGGAGGCTGAGCAGATTATGGTACAGTCATCTGCATATTGAATACAGGTGGAGTAAGGAATAGCAGAACTCAGGTCATTAATATAAATGGAAAATAAGAGTGGGCCTAGTATTGAGCCCTGTGGGACCCCAAGGGAGATGGAGAGGTGATTCGATAGTTTACTTTGCCAGAGTACAGCCTGCTGGCGGTTTTCAAGGTAGGATCTGAACCAGCTCATAGATAGAGGATCGAGTGAAAGAGAGTTCAGTGTATGGAGGAGTAGTTGGTGATTAACCATGTCAAAAGCTTTAGATAAGTCAATGAAAACTGCAGATGAGAGAAGATTTTTGTTGCGGTTATTGTTAATGCAGTTAGTGAATGACAGCAGAGCAGTGGTAGTACTGTGGGAAGGTCTGAAACCATGTTGACAGTTGGCAAGTAGGTTGTTCTGGAGAAGGTGGTTAAGAAGTTGTTTATGGATACACTTTTCCATAATTTTTGCAATAGGGGATAGTAAAGCTATAGGGCGAAAGTTAGAGAAGTCATTGGAGTTCCCCCCTTTGTGTAGTGGGATGATATGAGAAATTTTCCAGATAGATGGGACAGTTCCTTCACTTATAGATCTATTTATCAGAATGGAGATGGAATAGGCAATGGCTTTAGCTCCTTTTTGCAAGAATTCTGCAGGCAGTTTATCGGCTGCGGGAGTATTAGGTTTTAACTTTTGAAGAAGGGAGGAAATGAAGGAAGTAGATACTGGTTGTAAGTGAAATAAAGGAGGTAGGTTTATAGAAGAGGTGGGCAGGTTAGAGGTATCAGGGGATAGGTGGCTAGCTAGAGTTTGGATGGCATCTGTGAAGAAAGAGTTGAAGGCATCGGCTGTGTGTGTGGGATTGCCAGGGTTTGAGCCTTGTGGGTTGGGTAAGATTGATTGGCCTGGGAAAAGAAGATTGTTAATACTAGTCCAGAATTTTTCTAGGATCCTTTTCAGTGGTTTGCTGTAAATGTAGATAAAAGTTCTTTTTGTCTAGTAGGATGGCTTTTTTTGTAATATTTCTATGTTCTCTAAAGGTTTGTCGGTCATCTAGATTCTTAGTTGTACGCCATTTTGCCAAGGATTTGTTTCTAAGAAGGATTTTTTGTTTAGTATTGTTGGTGAGCCAAGGGGCGGGCTTAGCTTTGGTTCTTATAGAGCGAGTTGGTGCATGGTGGTCAAGGATGGTTAAGAATGTTGAATTGAAGTATTCAACTGTTTCATTTAGAGGGAGAGATTTTAATGGTGACCAGTTACATTGTTTTAGTTCTGTTAGGAAAAGTTCTTGGTTAAATTGCTTTTTAGAGCGTATTGTTCTGAAAGTGTTAGGGAATATTATGTTGGTTTTCTGTCTGATAATGTAAGTTAGAGAATGGTTACTTAGGTCGTCTGGAAGGGTTCCTGTTACGTAGGCTTGATGAGGGGTATTAGTAAGTATCCAATCCAGGGTACTTTCTTTGTTATGGAGTGTGTTAGTTCTGGTAGGGCAGTCTATATGTTGTGAGAATCCATAAAGGTTGATATGGGTGGCAGGGGTTGTACCAGTACAGGAATTCCAATCAATATTCACGTCCCCAAGGACTATGGTTTCTTGTGGGAGATTAATAGAAAGCCAAACGTCCCCAAGGACTATGGTTTCTTGAGGGAGATTAATAGAAAGCCAGTTAAGGATATACTCGTGTATTAATGTTATTTCCTGGGGGAAGATAAAGACAGGTGATATTTATGGCTTTGCATGTGTTGACCTGAAGTTTGGAGATAATTACTTCTGCTCTATTATCCAAAGGGAGGTTCAGTTTTATAGTGCTGACTTGTAGCTCTCCTTTATAAAGGATTGCTACCCCTCCTCCCTTTTTGGTAGTACGGTCAAGTCTGATTATATTATAACCAGGTGGGGTGATTTCATGGTCTTTAATGGTAGGTTTTAGCCATGTTTCTGATAAACATAAGATGTCAAATTGGTGAGTATGTAGGAGGGCATGAAAGGTCCTCATCCTCAGCAATCTGTAATGTTGCATGTAATACTTAATAAATAAGGTCAATAATTAACAGCTAAATACTTATTTTACTTCAGGAAATTTATATTAATTCATGTTCGTTAATTCTGTTAAAGCCTCAAGCTGTATTTAAAAGTCTCCCTGAATCTGTTGAGATTTGTCCCCGATTGGTTGAGAGCTATGAACCCAAAGACCCACTATTAAGATGCAATACTATCATATCCTGGGTGTCATTGGCCTAAACTTGTGAAAGCTCACGTGCCATTAGTCTAGCCTATGAACTTAATCAACTACTGTTATGAAGGCGACAGCTCCTGTTCTGCGAGACTTGCTGATAAGACACTGTTTTGATTCCTAGTTTATCCTTGCTGGCACTGGCAAATTTGCATGTCAATCACTCACGCTTCGTTTACATAAGACATCACAGCAATTTGGCAACAATGGCACGTCAATCACACAGACGACGCCCACTTATGCACAGTCCCGTCCTCAGACTCTCAATTTGGTAAACAAGCTTTTCCAATACACAGCATTTGTTCGTGGATTATTATTTTTAATACACAACACCCAAATTTATCTCGTCAAAGGTGTACACTAATATCTGACAGTCATATACTTGTTCTAAATGTGACAAGTTAAAAAAAAAGTAACAATAAAGAAGTTCCATTCCAGTCCCTCCCTCATCCCCACAGAAAAACAGATTTCTCGAAGTAGAGTTAGGTAATGGACGCTTATTACAAACAATTTACCTAACAAATAAAACAAATTCATACGAGAAATTAAACCATTACAATACACACCATTTGAATAGTCGGTTTGCAACAGTCAAAACGGAAGAAAAGGCAGAGAACCAAACCCTGGCGAACAGTCTTAGTCAATTCCTTCACACATCCATAATCGGGGGAATTCCTTCACACAGCCATATTCGAGAGAAGTCACTTCACTGTTTATTGACAAATAGAAGAAAGGTCCTCATCCTCAGAAATCTGTAATGTTGCATTTAATACTCAGTTTCTCTAGCTTTGTTTTGAGTTTACATTCAACGCCCAACAAGAATGTCGTCACATCCGTGACAGCAGTCCCACAACTGTAAACAGTCCAAGAAAAAAAATAATCCCGTCTATAATAACGTTAGGACTTAATTACACGCTAATCTGCTAAAACAAAACAAAACAAAAAATCTAAACAGTCTCAGGGGAAACAACCTAAGTAGCAACAAAGAGCTCTGAGCTACAAAACGAAAACCACAGGCGTATCGCACTTTTGTAACATCTTCCATCGGCTCTCTTTCGCGGATGAAAACTGTTCTAAAACCGCAGAACTACTTTTAAATGTCCAGATTTCAACGGTACATGTAAATCATCATCCGCTGGTTGGATGTGCTTAACTGATGGTATGGATGTTATTGGTTAGAATTCTGATAACCAGCTGGCAGTTGACTGTTTTTTCTGTACTAAAGAACGAGACCTTCGTAAAGCTACAGTAAATACAGATCCTAGAATTTATTCTTCTGATTAGTATGCAGAAGTAGGAACTGAGTAAGTTTAACATAGACGATAGTAAGTAAGAAATTATACTTCAAGAAGTTTTTACATTGCGCTAATATTTATGGACAGATATATTATAATCATCTCATTCCTCTCAACTGTCCACATTTTTGCCTCATATTTTGGTATTTCCTTATAATTATGGTTTTCTGGCAAAGCATTAAGGATTGAAGCCACTAAATAATGACAGCCCTTTTGAGTTTCAAACTTCATATTCCTCAGGAAAATGAATATCAACACAAAACATGTTATTCTAGCAAATTACTAAGTTTATATGAGCAATATTTAAAATCTGTCCCTATCTTTGCCCCCCCCCCCCTTATTTATTGGCTTTGTCCCGATTTATTGAGCTGAGAGGTATGTTTCTATTCAGTTCTCAGACATATTATCCTGGTGAAATGGAAAAACGTTATGCTAGGCATGCTATGTTGTAATGCAAGACATTCTGGGTGTTTTTACAGTTTTATGCTATTTGGTAGAATGTTGATTGCATTTTTTCCTGTAATAAACTTATAAAGCGCTACACAGGATGACATTTAGTTAACATATTAAAAGGGGATGTGGTACTTGTAAAGAACACAGTGTTGCAGGGAGAAATTACACCAGTTTGTGTTTGCATGCTAAGACTTTGCAGAGCAATCTCATTTTGCAGGGGGTATGACAACATAATTACATAACACTGAATCCTAAGGATGGTACTTTATGAAAATGCAAGACTTCACTGATAGCAAGGCGGTCTCACTGATCTGTTGCCATCAGATGTACTTCTCCCAATTTGTCTGTGGGCTCCTTGCCCTCCTCAAGGTCAGCTGTAAGCATCCTGGATAAAACAAAAAGTGCAGTACATCAATTGACCGTTTTATTTGTTTATCAAACTGAGAGTCTTAGTCTGTAGATATAATCATTTGAAAACATGTAACACTCTTTGTTACAGTGTCATGTCCTTGAAGGCAGAGCAGACAAGGAAACACATTTTTGTGTTGACCTATAACTTCACCTGCAACAGAGGTAAGTGCATTGTAGTACATGGTCTGCTTTTTATGTGCCTCTGTGATGTCATACATTTGCATAACAGAGTGATATCATCTGGTTTCCAGTCATAACCAGCTTGCCATGTGTTTGAGACATGGATGTCAAGATATTTATCTCAAGAGTGAACAGAGCTCGAAAGTTGAATCTTGACATTCATGTCAAGATAACATAGCAAGAAGTTGAGATCAGATAAATTTCTTCATAGTATATGGCACTTCAGGTGCCCCAGTGTACTACTAGTTACAGAGAGAAAATAAAAGCACAGGAGTACAAAATGTTCTACAGCTTTGAAAACCATAAAGGACTTACTGCTAACTCTCAGAGAGTATCCAAAATCTATGTACCTCTGGCAGATTAATGGCTTTAAATGTTAAACTCTTCAGTCTGCCACTGTCATTATCCAGCACTGCCCTTTGGTGGGCTGTGTGTATGCAAAGCGTAAGACTAAAGCATAATGGCTCCTAAAAGGTGTTACTCTCTTAGAGGTATGCTTTGTTTCTGGCCACATTTCTGTATCTTCTTCTTTCGGCTTTTCCCAGTTAGGGGTCGCCACAGCGGATCACCTTGTCCGCTCATGATTGGCAGTGGAGTTTTACGGTGTCGAGTTGCCAGCCTGGCGCCCAACATTCCACAAAAGACACACACACACACACACACACACACACACACACATGCACTCACACCTAAGGCCAGTTTAGAGTTTCCAATCAACCTACAGCATGTCTTTGGGATGTGGGAGGAAACCGGAGCACCCGGAGGAAACCCACGTGACCACAGGGAGGACATGCAGACTCCACACAGAAGGCACCCTAGCCTAGGATCGAACCAAAGAACCTCTTGCTTTGAAATGGCAACGCTAACCGCTGCACCACCATGGCCGCACATTCTGTATGGCAAAGCTAAATGTTGTATGTTTTTCAAAGTTATGAGAAATGTTCTGCTGTTATATTTTTTCTGTGTAACTAATAGTAGATCAGAGAAACTGAAGCTCAATGTATCACAAAGAATTATGATCATGTTTTATTAATCATAGCTGTCTTACTAGGTATTGTTGACATTTATTGACAGGACTCGCCTTTTGAGCTTCACTTCACTGTGCATTTGAAAAGAATTTCTTGACATCCACATCTCAAACACAACTGGTTATTAGCAATATTAGCCTGATTATAATATTGTATGTTGGGTTCAATTACAAAAACAAAATATTTCAGATTTTTTTTAGTAAAATACAAACAAGACAGGTCTGAATCCATCCATTCACATTATTTACATGATAGTGTGGCAGTAGCTCAAAGCAAGCAGGACCACATGACATCCTGCATGCACACAAGTTTTATGGGTAACAAAGTGATATTATTTTACATATCTCTTTTTAAGTAAATATGATATATATATATATATATATATATATATATATATATATATATATATATATCCATATGGATATACACATATATAAAAAATCCTTGTAGTGAGGTGTAAAAAGTTTAAGTTGCTGGCTGAGGCTCCTTAAAATCACAATAAAAATACATAAACTGTAGTCAATCACAAATCCTTGTATAAGGTACAATAATTTTCCAGCCTTAGTGGTATGTCTCCCACCCTTAAGGAAAATCATTAAACAATAGGAAAAACTGGTAGTTCTTGAGTAATGACGTTGCTGACTGAGTCTCCTTAAAATCAGGATAAAAGAACTACATACTGTAGCCAGCTTCATCTGAGACTTCAGAGTAATCAAGCACTTATAACTTGTTTAAAAATCAATCCAGTTTATTGAAAAATAAAAGATATTAAATAGATGAGCGCTTTCACCCTTAACAGCTTCATCAGATCAGCCTTACATTGCACAGTATGCTAGATTAACATGATATACATTTAACATTTCAACCATGTATGACATTGCAACATGTTCTAATTCTTCATATGTATGCACTTTATGAATAGCAACTGAACAAATTAGTCTTTGCTCTCATAACAGGAAACAAAATCATTCCACCTTTTTGGCATCTTCCATATTTTGACACTTTAAAGTCACTGATGGCAAATGAAATTATAGCTGGTTTTGTAGACAACTCAGATAATACATCATATTTTACTAGCAATTGGAAACTCAAAGGAATGTTTATTGAGTGGCGCAAGATTCCAGTCAGGAAATTGTCAAGTTTTGGAACAGTCTGTTTCTGGCTGGTATTTGTAGCAATTTTATTGTGCACCAACTGTTTTAATGCTTTTACTGATGCTTTACTATATTGGGCTGAGAATACTCCTGTCCATTACAAATGTCTTTGTTTGCATGTTACCCTCAGTCCATCTTTGGCTTTCACTATCTAATCTTGGCACGTTGATTTGATGGACAACAACCGCTTCCTTCTGTTCTGAGTATTAGTCAAATGGAAGGAGGGTGTTAACAATTTCCTAGGCATTAAAGTAGAGAACAGTAGGATTTTTGTTTCTGCTGAGCTCTTTGCTATGCTAATTTCACAACTGGTACTACCCTTGGTTGTAGCACAACTGATGAGGTATGCAGCTTGAGCTTCATTCTCCTTTACATCAACAGCTGAGCTGGTGATAATCCAGTGGAAAGTGTAGTTTATTGGGTTGGGAAGTGGAACTTTTTTTATAATTTAGTCATTTTTGACAGTGCCATACTTTTTAACATTTGCATATTCATACACACACACACACACACACATATATATATATATATATATATATATATATATATATATATATAATTAGAAAAATATGTATTAGTAATATGCATGCTTAGTGCATTCGAGGTTTAAAAGGGTTAATACATTTATTCTGTTCACACTGCATGAATCTGCACAGCTACTAGAGACATTCCAATCCTGTTTATGTCATGAAAATATGTGCAGCTATGATCTGCTTATGCCATGGAAATTAACAAGAAGCATTTGATTTCTGCTGTCATGAAAATAATAAGTGTTTTATTTCTGCTAGTGTCATGAGACTTAACAAAGAGTTATTGATTTTCTGCTTATGCCATGAGAAAGTACACAGCTGCTAGAAGCTATTGATAATGAAAACAAAGGCTGCTTGAAAGTATAAACCGTAGTCAAAATTACTTGTACCTAAGCGAGAAATGTACCTTGAATCTAGGCAAAATGTAACACATATATATTAGAACTGCACAATTGAAGAATTGAAAAGATTGTGGTGGGCTAAAAATAAGCCCCAAGGCCAGGTTGTTTTTCTCAAATATTTTTGTAAATCAACAATAATCCAGTCATGTCAGCAGGAAATCTAAGTAACATTTTCTATGTAACACATAGTGAGTTTTAAATCTGAACATGTCAGCAGGAAATCTAAGTAACATTTTCTGTAGAGTAATACAGAAAGCTGTGTCTAACTACGTCAACAATAGAATAGTAACATTTCATAGAACTGTATAAAAGTAGCATACTGCTCACTAGTAATTTAGACAAATCATTCTGCCTGCATGCTTTGTCTCCTTGCTGCAAGTTAATAATGGGTGCCATACTTGAACCTTATGCGAATTGGTCTTTGAAGTTTTTTCCTTTGACAGATTGGTCCTTCGGACCGGAACTCTCTCTTCACCTCGGATCAGACGGGCCAGGTGGTTGAAACCGTACGGGGAAGAAACCAAATCGGTTCTTCTTATTTGAAAAGCCCTCCGACTGAATTGTCGTACAAAAGAGGCCAGCCACTTTCTGATCTGCAACTTAAGGACAGGTCTCCGAACAGGTGATCAATCACATGGGCTCAGGTAAGGTGAATCTACTTCTTTCTGTTTTCTGTTTTAGATCAGGGACTAGATTTGTATTGTTTTTGTCAAGATTGTATTTTACAAGTCAGGGACAGAAAAGATTAGTGTCTTGTCATAGATCAGGAGAAACAGAATAAGTAGGCAGTCATTCTGAAGAGACTATAACAAAATCTGTGGTACCACGTTAAAAATAAGAGAAGTTACGGAACGATCAAAAGGGTAGAACAAAATGGGTAATAATTGCACAAAAAGACCACAAAATCCACCGTTAACAGAAGACGCAAAATACATGCAGTCGCAGCGTGCCGACAATATTAAATATTATTCAAAATGGATTAATAAATATGAATTTGACCATAAATTAGAAAAATCCTCGCTTATCAAACTTGTCAAACAGCTCAAAACTGATTCCAAAGGTCGGGTAAAAAAGCAACGCAAATTAGGAATTCCTCAGGCACACAGGTGGATTGAGGAAGTAATCCGTAGGGAACAAAAGAACAACAATTCAAAAACAATGTTTTTAGATAAGGAGGACAATAACTTAGTAATAGCATTGGCTCCTCCGCCTCCCTTACCAAAATATGAAGCAAGTGAACAGGTTATTCCACCCCCACGATATCCTGTTGTCACTGAAAATAGAGACATTGTGAAAATAAAACCGTATATTAGAGATCCCATCGGGACCAGGTCTCGAACAAGGGCAGGTAACTCAAAAGAAGACATTGAGTTATATCAAATGGTTAAGAATTCATGATCTATGAGTGAAGAAGAAATATGCCCACTTATAGAAGTACCCAATCCTCAGGCAGGACAGGACAATCAGGACCCAACTATTTTAGTGTATAGACCCTGGACTCAGGAAGATATCCGGAAAGCCACTGAGGGAATTCCCCATCCAAAAGTTAATTTTAGAAAATTCTCAGCAGATTTGCAAGGAATGAGGCTGAGTTATAACTTAAATGGAGAAGAGGTAGAAAAAGTAGTTAGACAAATTGTGGGGCCAGATTGGCACATGATTAGTGGCAACTGGAATCCCCATGATGCTGCACAAAGACCCCTCCCACATAGCAGCGCAGAATTAGACAACAGAGTAAAAGGTCTTACAGATTGCATCTCTGAAAAATGGAAGCCTAGGGCAGACTGGACTTGCATTAATCAATGCATCCAACAAGAAGGTGAAACTATTGACCGGTATTATGCCAGATTATTAGAATGCTTTAATAACCACTGTGGAATGCAGGTTCCTGAAGATCAAACACAAGATTTCCCCATATGAACAGCAGTTAAAGAATGCATTTTTAAAAGGCAGTATTGCACCCATAAGCAGTTTTATTACAAAACACATGGTAGACCATCGTACAAGCAGGCTACAGTCATTACTTGAGTATGCTAGGCATGCCGAAAGGCATTTTAATAGCAAAAAGAAAAAGAAAGCTCAAGTATTTTCTGTAGAAGATGGAGCAGAAGTTTATGTAGTACAGTCTGGGGAAAAAGGGCAGGAAAAATGCACAGTGAAACAAACAATCTGATCAACGATCAGAGGATTTTGAAGGGCGAAAGAAAAGGGGTGAATGTTTCAAATGCGGTAAAAAGGGACACTTGGCAAAGGATTGCAGGAAAAATAAGAAGGCAACCACAGAAGACAAGGAGGGTGAGGACTGACTATATGGTAGTCAGGAATCACTAGAAGGGGATAGCAGAGAATGGAAAAATGAGAATGTGATAGAGGGAGTAGAGGATGTGACAGAAGAAATAGAGGAAGTGCAAGAAGTTAGTGACAGTGAAGAAAATGAAATATTAGACCTAGCTTTATTGAGCTTGGAGCTCTATTTAGCAGACACGAAACCAGAAGTTACACTCTTGGTAGAAGGGAGGGAAGTCAAATTCTTGTGTGACTCAGGGGCATCACGAACCCTGATACATCCCTCCAAACTGCCAGAAAACACAGAGTCACCTGATTACATACTGGTAAAAGCAGCTAATGGACAGCTGTATCGGGAGCCCCTCTCCCGTAACATTGCAATAACTGATCCTGTTTCAGGATTGACTCAGAAAAGCAAAATTGTTGTTTCTGCAAAATGCCCAGTATACCTCTTGGGCAGAGACCTTATGCGGCTGTTTGGTATAGCAGTAGTCCCAACCATGCAGGGTATGGAAGCACAGTGACAAATTGATACCTTTGTAGTGCAATCGGAGGGTGAAATGTTTTATTGGTACAGCCAGGACTTGGTTATGACTGGTCCAGGGACTGTGACCAAAGAATTAATGAATGTAGCCATCAGCAAGTTCCCCTCCCTTGACATTGATAAGCAACACTTGTTGCACTGTACCCTGTATTATTGTAACACACCAGAACCTGATAAGGAATATGAGCAAGAATTGTTTAAAAATCATGCAAACAGATTGATATTATGTAATCTGTACTGGGACACAGAAGGGAACAGTGTAGCCAGCTGTTCATTGCCCCAGGAGTTCTTTACACTTTATAAATCTAATCGATTACCACATGTTAGCTTAACCAAGAACAAAAACATAGAATGGGCAGACCTAGGAGAAAAAGTCACAAGATGGGAGAAACAGACAGAATTAGAACTGTCAGAGCAGGGAATACAAATACAGAAGTTGAATTGGATAACTCAGACCAACCCAGCCGTGCCCTTGCAGTCTAGCAAGGACAGCTGATTAGCACTCCTATTAAAGGAGGAAGAGAATGCCTTACAAAATATACCAGAAACTCACTGGTCAACAGGAAAATCAGATGTAGGACTTATTCGTACAGCGGGACCAGTAACTATCACACCAAAGTCAGAATTCATACCACAAAAAAGACAGTATCCCTTAAGAAAAGATGCAGAGGCAGGGATAAAGCCTATTATAACAGCCTTACTTGAAGGAGGGATACTAGTAGAATCTCCCAATTCACCATGTAACACACCCTTATTTCCAGTTAAAAAAGCAAATGGAGAATGGCGTATGGTCCAAGATTTACAAGCTGTAAATGACACAGTAATACCAAGGGCACCTACGGTGCCAGACCCACACACCCTGTTGAATGATTTAAATCCTCAACAGAAGTATTTTTCTGTGGTAGACATTAGCAATGCGTTCTTTTCGATACCGATACACCCTGACAGCCAGTATTGGTTTGCATTCACATTTCAGGGGAAAAGGTATACATACACGCGACTACCACAGGGATGTTGTGAAAATCCAACAATATTCTCACAAGAAATGGCAATCAACTTGGCGGGATTTACCCCACCAAGAGGCAGTCAGATTTTACTTTATCTTGATGACATCTTGCTGGCGGCCCCCACCCAGCAAGATTGTAAAGAAGATACCATAGAGCTATTAAGATTTTTAGCCGCTGAAGGACATAAGGTAAACAAAAATAAACTGCAGCTTTGGAAAAAACAAGTCAAATACCTAGGATATGTAATATCCAAGGAAGTTAGAACATTAGATGAGGATAGAAAAGTAGCAATTTTGCAAGCACCAAAACCCACTACCAAGAAGGAAATGATGTCCTTCCTGGGTACAACTAATTTTTGCCGGAGCTGGATTCCAAACTATGCCTTGGAATCTGCACCTCTAACTGACCTGATATATAAAAAGCCTATGGCAGCACATGATTTGTTACAATGAACACCAGAGGCAGAATCTGCTTTCTGTAAACTGAAACAGTTAATAGCGTTCTCATTAGTTCTGGGATTACCAAACTACCATAAACATTTTTTCCAAACTGTAGATTGTAAGCAAGGTTATATGACATCAGTATTGACACAACAGCATGGAGATAAACAACGCCCCATTGCTTACTATTCATCACAACTAGACCCAGTGGCATGATCCTTACCCCATTGTGTACAAGCAGTAGTTGCAGCTGCAATGGCAGTGCAGGCTTCGGCCTCAGTAGTTTTATTCCACCCTCTCACTTTGAGAGTGCCTCATGCAGTCGCGATTATTTTACTGCAAGAGAAGGTAGCATATCTTTCCCCTGCTAGGCATCTTTCCTGTATGACCATATTGTTGAGTCAGCCTCATATGACAATTGAACGATGCATGACTTTGAACCCTTCTACCTTGCTCCCAACCCCTGCAGACGGCACAACACACCGCTGCCTGCAGGTAATTGAGCAAAAGACACTACCTAAAAAAGATCTCATAGATGTCCCCAAGGATGATGCCGAGGTGACATACTACGTGGATGGTTCGTGTAAAAGGGGTCCTGCAGGACAGAATCTAGCAGGATGTGCAGTAGTCTCTGACACAGATTATAGAAGTAAAACCTTTACCACACAACTTATCTGCACAGGCAGCAGAATTGATTGCCTTGACACGGGCATGTACCTTAGCAAAGGGTAAATGTGTAAACATTTTTACTGACAGCCAGTACACTTTTTCTACTGTACATGTTTGTGTGCAACAGTGGAAAAACCGAGGAGTGATAACATCTACTGGCAAACCTATCAATCATGCACAGTTTATTTTAGATCTTTTAGAATCTATTCAGTTACCTCAGAAAGTAGCTATTTGTAAATGCACAGCTCACACCAAGCAACAAGATAGAATTTCAAAAGGTAATGCAAGAGCTGATACAGCTGCAAAACAAGCAGCTTCAGAAGTATTTCTTTTAAATGAGGAACTACAACCCTCTGAGATTTTAGACTTGGAAATGTTAAAAACAATGCAGACACTCACTACGCAAGCTGAAAAACAAAGATGGGTAAAACGAGGAGCAATTCTCGAAAAGGCGCACAATCTCTAAAGAAGGGAAACCGATACTACCATCTAATTAGTTTAGATATGCAGCTTTGTTGAGCCATGGGCAATGCCATATCTCAACAGGGGGGTTGGTACAGCTGGTGAGCCAAGTGTTCACAACGTACGGATTTACAAACTACTCTAAAGAATTTTGTTTGATGTGCCAAATTTGTAACAAACATCATGCACAAGGGGCGTTAAAGCCCAAGCAAGGGAGTTTCCCTACACCACCATATCCATTTCACACTATCTGTATGGATTTCATAGAATTTAACAAATGTGAAAATAAGAAGTATTGTCTTGTCATTGTAGATATGTTTTCCAGATGGGTGGAAGCCTTTCTGACCAAAAGTCCAGATGCAGCCACGGTGGCAAAAGTACTTGTCAAAGAAATCATCCCTAGATTCGGCATTCCAGAAAGGATCTACAGTGACAACGGTACACACTTTGTAAACCAAACCATACAGCAGTTAAGTAAGCATTTTGGTATTTCTTTAAAAAATCATTGTGCATACCATTTGCAATCTGCAGGGCTAGTTGAGAGACACAATGGTATATTAAAGAACAAATTAAGAAAGTTAATAGCTGAGACAGGGAAGAACTGGCTGTATTGTTTGCCCCTGGCACTGTTGAGCATGAGAACTGTTCTGACTGCAAAAGGATTGACTCCTTATGAAAAACTATTTGGAAGGGCTTATTATACACCCCAGTGGAAACTTCTCATGTCCTCAGACCAGGAAGCAGATTTTACACTAGCTGAATATATGAGAAAAGTCATGAATTCTAAACATCTATTGCAGTCAAATTCTGTTTCAGATAAAGAACAAACTGAAACATTGGAAGTGGCAGTGATCCCTGGGAAGTGGGTGTGGGAGAAGAATATAAAGAAGAAAAATTAGTCATCACCAAGGTGGGAAGGTCCATACCAGGTGCTTCTTTCAACACCCACTGCAGTCAAAATCGCAGAGCGAGCTTTGTGGATCCACCTGATGCACTGCAAACTAGTTAAGAACTTTGAACTGAACAAAAATCTTACCTCTCCACCGGGGGCCCTCAGCACAAAGTCTGGCTACAAAGGGGGGTCAGATCAATAGGACTGATCCATCTCAACCCCAGTGAAGAAACCATCGGTGCTGAAGGTCCTATTAGGGCAGACAGTAAGAATGCATGTCTGAAATAAAGATGACAGGATCCAGTAAGATCCAGATGTACCTATTTGGAAGAGTTGGAGAAAACAGGAATGCAGAACAACAGTTTCCTCAGAAGTATTGCATAATCATCCTGTTGACTGTACTAGTGACAATAATCTTTTTGTTGTGGCCATTCCTTTTCCCAGCCACACAAACTGAACTGAATAAACGTGGAGAGTTGCACGTAGAGTGGCACCCAAACTTCAACACTTACCAGGCAATCAAATATGTGTATGCTGAGACCTTCAATGTTTCAAATTACTGGATTTGCACAGCTTTGCCAACAGCATACGGGGGTTATTGTTAACTTCAGTCCCCCTAGGAGCCAACAAGACCTGGGAAAATTTAGTCTATGATACATCAGATGTTACATCACAAGATAAAGTAGCATTGCACTTGTCTGTTCAACAGAAGGGGACTGTGTGTTTTTACAAAAATGATACAGTTCAGGTGGGTTGGAGCAATTGCAATGTGACTGTTCCCTATAGATGCTACAATAAAACTGATAACACAGGCTCCTATTGCAACAGAAGCTATGATTCATTTTTTGAACTGATGCATAGGACAACTGATGAAGTAAAACATAATGCTGACCTTTATAAACAACTGATTATAGTTGACAAAAAAATGTTTCATCCAGAGCCAGGACATAGTAAAGTTACTACCAAAGTAGAAGACTGTTATTTTGTATGTGGTAGGAAAGCATACAAGTGGTTACCTGAGAATTGGTCCGGCAGTTGTTATTTGGGGTACCTTGTTCCGGCCATACGACACACAGCAGTTTTACCTCAGGGGAAAATTCGAAATGTTCGACGAGAACTCAAGAAGCCTGTCAATCCAGTGGGGCAAATCAATGCGGGCTGGAAAAAACATCATGCTGTGGGCCTAGGGAAAAATGGACTGTCGCATATGGACTTGGGTGATACCATCATCTCGTGGGTAGGTGTACTGCCAGCATATGGAGCAACAAAATCAATCTGGGAACTGAGAAAACTGTCTAAACTTCTTGAAATAATGAGCAATGCAACCTTTTCTGCTCTAGAATTGGTGACTGATGAACTGACTGCCATGAGAACTGTAGTGCTTCAAAACCGCATGGCTCTCAACTTCACCCTAGCGGCGAGAGAGGTACTTGTGCTTTAATCCAGGAGGAGTGCTGTTCGTATATTCCTGACCACAAACACGAGATAGACAATCACCTTGAGGTAATTCAGCAAGTGTCGGCTATGACCAAGCCAGGACCAAATCCATTGACAGACTTTTTCCAGAGACTGTTTAGGGGGGTGGGGCAGTATCCTAATGAACATCCTAATTGCCATCTGTGTAGGAATGATCCTTCTGGTGGTATGTGTTTGCTGCTGCATTCCCTGCATGAAAAGACTAATTAAAGACTTTATAGACATGTCAGTTTCTGAAACCTTATACCAAGGTGCTGAACTTGAAGAATTGTTGAAAACTTGAAAATGCTTTCATAAGTTTAAACTGAATGACTCTCTTAACTGCAAATCCTGAGTAGGAAGAGGTTAGGGGAAGAAAAAAACTGTTTATGCTTATTTTGAAAGTAGAATAAAAGTATTAAAAGGGGGAAAATGTTAGAAAAATATGTATTAGTAATATGCATGCTTAGTGCATTCGAGGTTTAAAAGGGTTAATACATTTATTCTGTTCACACTGCATGAATCTGCACGGCTACTAGAGACATTCCAATCCTGTTTATGTCATGAAAATATGCGCAGCTATGATCTGCTTATGCCATGGAAATTAACAAGAAGCATTTGATTTCTGCTAATGTCATGAAAATAATAATAAGTGTTTCATTTCTACTAGTGTGATGAGACTTAACAAAGAGTTATTGATTTTCTGCTTATGCCATGAGAAAGTACACAGCTGCTAGAAGCTATTGATAATGAAAACAAAGGCTGCTTGAAAGTATAAACCGTAGTCAGCATTACTTGTACCTAAGCTAGAAATGTACCTTGAATCTAGGCAAAATGTAACACATATATATTAGAACTGCACAATTGAAGAATTGAAAAGATTGTGGTGGGCTAAAAATAAGCCCCAAGGCCAGGTTGTTTTTTTCTCAAATGTTTTTGTAAATCAACAATAATCCAGTCATGTCAGCAGGAAATCTAAGTAACATTTTCTATGTAACACATAGTGAGTTTTAAATCTGAACATGTCAGCAGGAAATCTAAGTAACATTTTCTGTAGAGTAATACAGAAAGCTGTGTCTAACTAAGTCAACAATAGAATAGTAACATTTCAAAGAACTGTATAAAAGTAGCATACTGCTCACTAGTAATTTAGACAAATCATTCTGCCTGCATGCTTTTGTTAAGAGAAAAAGTTTTAAAACACATTGTTATTATTTGTCTCTTTCTCCCATCTAGCAAAATGAATATGCTATTTGCTGAAGTGTTGATAAGAAAAGGTCATTGAACCATGTTTATTAAAGATGGGCTTTATCTATTCATAGGATTCATAGGTGATATGATAGATGTAGTTTGCTTATGAACTTGAATAACACCTGTTTTCTATACTTCTGAATAAGAGTTAATTTACTGAGGCAGGCTCTGGAAAATTCCAGCTACCACTGTGGTTTTGAGGTAAACATTCTACACTAGCTGTGGTTTTGAGGTAAACATTCTACACTAGCTGTGGTTTTGAGGTAAAACATTCTTTTCTGAGGTAAATTGTGATCCTAGATGTTTTTTATAGCCAACTGTCAATTGTTAGAAATGCAACAAAAGCTATTTTGGCTAGTAACAGGAAAGTATAAAAGTTGATGTCAGTAACCAAGCTGATCAGATTGAGATCATTTTGGCCAACATGCTGCTGTAATCTGGTTAGCTGCAAATAAAGAAGTTTTTCATCACCTGAGGCAGATGTGACTCGCTTGAATTTTTTCTTCTGACATTTTGGTCCTTCTGACCGGAAACCTCTACGAAGATACGGATCAGACCGACAGAGAGACCAAAAAACCTGCACAGGTGAGAGTTTCTTATCTTAAGATTCCCTCGACGGAAAGCCCTCCGACTGATTTGTCATTGGAAAGAGGCCGGCCATTCTGATCCCTATCTGAGGGACGGTTTCCGAACCAAAAGGGGAAACGGAGTCTCATCTGGTTCAGGTAGGATGAAAAATAAAATTTTCTTTTAATTTAATTTAATCTTGTCGACAGGGGTTTTATTTTTAGTTAAGGGTGGGTAGGAATAATTGTTAAGATTATTTTGTTAGGATTATTTGTTATTTTGTTAAGATTACCTGTTATTTTGTTAGGATCCCAGTTAAGATAGCCCCATTTTGTAACAAGCCTTGTAAAAATAATTTTGATGCAGTCCTAAAATATACAGTCCTAAAATAAGAAATCTAGGAAAATATGGGTTCAAGTTGCTGCAAGTGTGAGACTGATGCCTGTTTAAATGTAGATGCTAAGTATATGAAAAGTTTAAACAAAAATAATGTTAAATTTTTGAAGAAGTGGAAGTTGAAATATGATTTTGATGGTACACTGAATAAGAATGCCTGTGCAAAATTGGTTAGAGATTTGAAAAGAGATGCAGGAACTAGAACTAAAAAGCAGAGACAATTGGGATTTCCCCAAGCACAAAAATGGTTAGAAGAAGCAAATAAATGAGCTATAAAAGAAAAACAGTGTCAGGAAAAAGAGAAAATAAATCAAAAGGGATCACTGGTGCCAAGTGGAAAAGTAGCTTTATTTTTAGATAAGGAGGATGAGCACACAGTTTGTGCAGTACAAAGGCAGGCAACTGCCCCACCGTATGGTGAAATTGCTGCTGCCATACCGGGGGAACCTCCTCAATATCAGTCTGAAGATGTGGGATCTGTACAGCAGGGTGGGTTATTAGCTGCTCAAGGAAATGCTGTGACCCCTCCAATTTACTCACAAATTCCCGTAGTACCTAAAGTTGCTTTGCAACAGGTAGACCAACCTATGCAGTTAAGGTCAGGACCAGCAGGGCAAGGACGTTGGGCTATTAAACTTTCTGACCATTCAGAAGTTCTTCCCTTAATACAAGTTGCAAACCCACAAGCAGGAGATGTTTGACAAGAACCAACTATTTTAGTTTATCGTCCCTGGGCTAGAGAGGATATAAAATGAGCTACGGATGGTATCCCTCATCCCAAGGTTAATTTTCAAAAGTTTTCTGAGGACATAGTTGGTATGCATTTAAGTTATCATCTAAATGGTTTAGAAGTAGAACAAGTAGTGCGACAAATCTTAGGTCCAGATTGGCACTTAGTTTGCGGTACTTGGACATGTAAGGCAGATGACGGCACTACATTAAAGCATAATTCTGGGGTGTTAGACACATGAGTCACTGATCTGTTAAAGAGAATTTCTGATAAGTGGCATCCAAGAGCAGATTGAACAGTAATAAATCAGTGCATCCAAAATGATGATGAATCTGTAGATCACTATATTGTAAGATTGACAGAAGTGTTCAATAACCATTGTGGAATGATGATTCCGCAGGATCAGACTAATGATAGTCCGTATGAACAGCAATTGAAAAATGCTTTTCTTAAAGGTTGTAAGGCTCCAATACATAGTTTTATAACTAAGCACATGGTAGATCACAGAACATGTAGACTGCAACCTTTGTTTAAATATGCATGGCAAGCTGAGCGACATTTTAATCTAAAAAAGAAAAAGAAAGCACAAGTGTTGGCAGTAGGGAATGATGGTGGTATATTCTTAGTACAGGACCAAAGGGGGCAAGGGTGCCGTGGTGGCATAAAAAAACGTGGGGGCCCACAATGGGACATGTTAAATGAACCGGGTGGACATTCAGCCTATAGGAAAAGGTTAAAACGTGGAGAATGTTTTAAATGTGGTAGACGTGGGCACTTCGCTGCCGACTGTGAAGAGTGGCAACATCCCCCACAGCTTACGAACAAGGGCTCCGCATGACTATATAATAGTAAAGAAAGGCACCATCTTCATTATGGGGATAATGAAGAGGCAGACACTCTCTACGATGAATGTCAGAACACTCTAATAGAAGGGATTGTGACTGTGCAGTCATAAACCTGGCAAATTTGGGTATTGCTATGCATCTAGATCAGAAACCCATGATAGGGTTTTTGGTTGAGGGACAGAAAGTGGAGTTTTTATGTGATTCAGGTGCATCGCGTACACTTTTGGGTCCAGCAGTTCTGCCTCCGAACTGCGAAACAGATGAGTTTGTCCTTGTAAAAGCGGCAAACGGGAAAATTTATAAGGAACCACTGTCTCATCCTCTACTGTTCACAGATCCGCAAACAAACCAAACTGTTAGGTGTAGGGTAATTATATCAAAAGTTTGTCCAGTTAATTTGCTAGAAAGAGATTTGATGCATGTGTTTGAAATAGCGGCAATTCCCACACCTAAAGGTATTGAGGCAAAAAGGTTAGCAGATGGCTTAGTAGTACAGGGTGTACAAGACTTGTTTTACTGGTATAGCCTAGACTTGATTTCAGACGGCCCGGGGAGGGTTGATACAGAGTTGATCAATCTAGCTGTAAGTAAATCTAGGAGCGGGTCACCGCAGGTTGCGGCGCACTTACATTGTACAATGTTCTATAAGGCCCCTGGTCCAGATAAAGAATTTGAAAAAGAATTCTTTAAGCACAAGTGTGCAAGGATAATTTTGAATGATATGTTTTGGGATACGCAAGGTAATACAGTAATAACCTGTACTTTGACTAAGGAAATGAGTTCTTTATATCGCTCAAGTTATGGCCCACATATCTCAGTTACTAAAGCAGTGGGGACACATTGGGTAGATTTGGCGAAAAAGGAAATGATTTGGGGCACAATGTCTGAAAGTCAGTTAAAAGATCAACAGATCCAGGCACAAAGATTAAATTGGGTGACTTGGGCATGACCAAGTGTGCACCTCAGGGATGACAAAACAGAAATGGCATGACAAATCATCCTAACTCAAGAGGAAGATAGTGCGTTAAGTGCCTTGCCTGTAGATTTATGGTCAAAAGGTAAAGGAGATGTAGGATTAATGAAAACAGCAGGTGAAGTTTGTATAACTGCAAAGTCAGGTTTTAGACCTCGTAAGCACCAATATCCACTAAGTAAGCAAGCAGAGGAAGGAATTAAACCAGTTATTGAAAAGCTAAAACAGGTAGGAATTCTTGTTGAATGCCCAGATTCACCCTGCAATACTCCGTTGTTTCCTGTAAAGAAACCGGATGGGTCATGGAGGTTGGTTCAGGATTTACAAGTAGTTAATTCAGCTGTGATCCCAAGAGCACCGGTGGTCCCTGACCCCTATACATTACTTAATGATTTACTACCTCAGCACAGATATTTTTCTGTCATAGATATAAGCAATGCTTTTTCTCCATACCACTACACAAGGAGAGTAGATTTTGGTTTGCATTCACTTTCCAAGGTAAAAGATACACATACACCAGATTGCCACAGGGTTATTGTGAGAGTCCGACAATATTCGCACAAAAAATGGCTGCAAATTTAGTTCAGTTTGTTCCCCCAGAGGAAAGCCAGGTTCTGTTGTATGTAGATGATATTTTATTGGCCTCACCCACGCAGGAAAGTTGTAAAAGGGATACCCTTGCCCTTCTTAGTTTTTTAGCTGAGCAAGGACATAAAGTAAATAAAGAGAAGTTACAATTGTGGAAAGCACAAGTAAAGTACTTGGGTTATTTAATCTTGCAGGCAGGTAGACAATTGGAAAATAAAAGAAAACAAGCAATTCTTGAAGCACCCATGCCTACGACTAAGCGGGAGATGATGTCGTTTTTAGGTGTGACTAATTTTTGTAGAAGTTGGATTCCTAATTATGCTAAAAACGTAGGGCCATTGACCGCACTGATCTATGACACTCCCATGGCAGCTAAAAGTAATATACAGTGGACAGATAAGGCAATACAAGCATTTAATAGAATTAAGCAATTGATAGCAGGATCCTCTGTTTTGGGTTTTCCGAACTATTCTAAGCAGTTTTATACAAATGGTTGATTATAAGGGAGGATATATGACCTCGGTTCTGGTACAAGTACATGGGGATAAACAGAGACCGATAGCTTTTTATTCCTCCAGATTAGATCCTGTTGCAAGGGCATTGCCGCATTGTGTTCAAGCTGTAGTGGCAGCTGCCATGGCAGTGCAAGCCTTAGCATCATTAGTTTTGTTTCACCCATTAA
Organism: Protopterus annectens; assembly: GCF_019279795.1. NCBI lineage: Eukaryota > Metazoa > Chordata > Ceratodontiformes > Protopteridae > Protopterus > Protopterus annectens. The sequence goes on from NC_056728.1 coordinate 922,054,666, forward strand.
AATTGCGAGTTCCCCATTCAGTACCTACTATACTTTTGCAAGATAAGATAACCTTTTTATCTCCTAGTCGACATTTGTCATGTATGACAGTGCTGCTGACAGAGCCACATATGACCATAGAAAGATGTACTACTCTTAATCCGGCGACACTTTTGCCGACTCCAGAAGAAGGTACTCCACACGTTTGTTTAGAGAGCATTCATGGCAAAGTACTTCCCCGACCAGATTTAACGGATATTCCGTTGGTAGATTCTGATCTCGTTTTGTTTGTAGACAGATCAGCAAAGAAGGACACTGTAGGAAGAACACTAGTAGGGTATGCTGTCACCACAAAAACTGAAGTTTTGGAAGCAAAAGGATTGTCAGACATTTATTCTGCCCAAGCAGCTGAGTTAGTGGCTTTGACTCGAGCTTGTACCTTAGGGGAGGGTAAAAAAGTGACAATTTATGCAGATAGTCAATATGCTTTCTCCACTGTACATGTTTTCGCTCAACAATGGAAAAATAGGGAAATGGTTACTGCGACAGGCAAACCAATAAATCACGGAGATTTAATTTTACAGTTGTTAGATGCAGTGCAATTACCACTTCAGATAGCGATATGTAAATGTTCCGCACATACTAACAAAAAAGATCCTGTCTCTAGGGGAAATGCTTTTGCTGATATGGCTGCAAAAAAGGCAGCTCAAGAAAATGATTTGCTTTTACATGACAATGATTTAGAGCCCGGAAACCTCTTAGACTTAGAGACACTAAAAGTAATGCAAACATTGACAACACAGAAAAAAAAATGTCGTTGGGTGAAATATGGTATCACTCAACAGGATGGGTTGTATAGGGCATCAGATGGCAAAATGGTATTACCCTCAAACCTTTTTAGGTATGCTGCATTGGTTAGCCATGGACCTGCCCATGTAGGAGTACAGACAATGGTTCAAATAGTGTCTAAGGTGTTTTGGTGTAAAGGATTTTCAACTTATGCAAAGCAATTCTGTTTATCTTGTTTATTATGTGCAAAGTATCATGCTCAGGGGGGAGTTAAAAAATCTCAGCAGGCATACCCCTCCATATCCATTCCACACACTCTGTATGGACTTTATTGAGTTGACACCTTCAAAGGGAAAAAGGTTCTGTCTAGTTATAATTAATGCTTTTTCTAAGTGGGTAGAAGCTTTTCCAGTAAAGCATCCTGATGCACACACAGTAGCAAAGCTTTTGACAACAAAAATAATTCCCCGATTTGGCCTTCCAAGGCGCATTTATAGTGATAATGGGTCTCATTTTGTAAACCAGATTGTGCAGAAGTTGGGTCAAGTGTTTCAAATTGATCTCAAGTACCATTGTGCTTACCATCCGCAGTCAGCTGGACTGGTTGAGAGACACAATGGTGTCTTGAAGAGTAAGCTCCGCAAACTAATGGCAGAAATGCATAGATCCTAGACTGCGTGCCTTCCATTGGCACTCCTGTACATGCGAATCTCACCCTCCTACAAAGGACTTACACCATTTGAACTTTTGTTTGGGAGACCATATTACGTCCCACAGTGGCAAGGATTGTTGCCAGCGGAACGTGAGGGGGGTGAGGATCTGGCGGATTATATGAAGAAGCTGCTAAATGTCAAGTCTCTTGTAACCAATGACTCCTTTGCAGATTCCAGAGGTGAAGCCTTATTAAGCGTGGCACCCGGGGACTGGGTGTGGATCCGAATTGGGAAGAGAAAGAACTGGTCATCCCCCAGGTGGGAAGGCCCATATGAAGTACTTATCTCAACACCTACGGCTGTAAAGATCGCAGAGAGGACTTCGTGGATTCATATCACCCACTGTAAAAAACTTAAGACTTTTCCTTCTACCATTGATGTTGGTCTGACTCCACCGGACCCCTGAACGCAAAGTCTGACTACAAAGGAAGGATGGCCATGTTCAACTGGTACTTGAACTGTTACGTGATGATGATTTTGGTGGCGAAAGTAAATATGTCCATATGAGAAGGAACAGTTGTGAGAGAAAAAGGAATGGTGGTGCTGCAAGCGCAAACAGGTGTTACTACTATGTTCAAGGTAAAACTTTGTGAAGGAATTTTGGACTGTGCTAAATGGAACAGTAATGATTTCCTGACTCTTGCAAAATACTTGTGCAATAGAGACTGTGCATCCTGGTCAAATGTTTGGTGGTCAACAAATGTGAACGGATGGGAAACAAGTGGTGCAGTGATACCAGAGAAAGATAAAAGCAGGCAACAAAGAATAAAAATTGCGCATTTCCAAGGTACTGAAGTGATTACTATAACCATCGTGTCACCACAAGAAAGTAATTCAGGAGTTTATGAAATCGGAGTGTCTCTTCCAATTGGAACTGATCCTTTGGGGACTCTCCAACTTAAAGTACAAAGCCTTAAAAATGCTGCAAGTAAAGCAGATTTTGCCTTCACAGAAGAAGAACAATTGTTACTCGAGACGGGATTCATACACCATAATGAATGGTTATCTTGGGTTAGATATAGTACCCGAGAGGCACATCATGAGAACTGTGTTTCTTGTGCTGAAGGTAAACAGCAACTAGCGACAGTCCCATTGATGCAAGATGAAGGTAACCTAATGTGTCTGTTGAAATTATTCTTCAACAAAACTGAAGATAAATGCAAAAATGAAACTTAGCGTTTTCCAGTCATAAGCAAAGTTGAAAAACCGCCTGCAGTGATTTCCTATCCAGGTTCGTATATGTGCATTTCCAGAGATGGCACAGGAAAGAATTATGGCAATATGGGACAGAACTATTGCAATGTTACTGTGAATGGCAATGAGAATCCATTTCTGGAAAACCAAACTCATAGTTTGGCAGACGTATGGTGGTTATGTGGAGACAACAAACTCAGATCAAGGCTTACGATTCCCTGGAAGGGAACTTGTGCACTTGCAAAGTTAATTCTGCCATTCTACATTTTCCCAGTTCCAGCAAGCAATTTTGTAAGAGAACCTGAAATAAAGCCGAGGTGGTTGAATAAGAGAAAAAGAGAGGCACCAAAGCAATCCTTCAATAGCAGTGTCTACATCGATAGCATTGGTGTACCAAGAGGCGTGCCTGATGAATACAAAGCAATAAACCAAATAGCGGCTGGTTTTGCATCCATCTTTGTCTGGATTCAACCCAATAAGAATGTGGACTGGATCAACTACATTTACTATAACCAGCAGCGTTTTGTGAACTATACCAAAGATGCACTGAAAGGTATTGCTGAACAACTGGAGGCCACTTCACAGGTGGCATGGCAGAATCGAATTGCGTTGGATATGCTCCTGGCCAAAGAAGGAGGAGTTTGCAAGATGTTTGGGACTTTCTGTTGTACATATATTCTGAATAACACTGCCCCTGATGGGAGCATCACTCGAGCTTTGAAAGGTTTGGAGATGTTATCCGAAGAATTGGCAGAGAACTCTGGGGTAAATAATCCCTTCACAGACTTTCTACAAGCATGGTTTGGAAAATGGAGTCATCTCATCAGCAGTTTCCTGGTGTCCGTCGGAGTCGCTGTGGCTATCGTGGTGGTATGTGGTTGCTGTTGTATACCCTGTATCAGAGGTCTTCTACAAAGACTGGTTGATACTGCTGTTATGAAAACCATGTACCAGCAGTTGCAACAGACTGGTGAAAGTGAATACATTGAAATGTGACTTTTGCAAATGTTTTGAAGTTTAAAAGTTTGTCTTGCAAATGAAGTAATGTATGCAAAGAAAAACTTAGTTTTTACCATATATTGCTGAAATAAAAAGACAAATAAAAGTATTTTGAGAGGGGAAATGTTAAGAGAAAAAGTTTTAAAACACATTATTATTATTTGTCTCTTTCTCCCATCTAGCAAAATGAATATGCTATTTGCTGAAGTGTTGGTAAGAAAAGGTCATTGAACCATGTTTATTAAAAACGGGCTTTATCTATGATAGATGTAGTTTGCTTATGAACTTGAATAACACCTGTTTTCTATACTTCTGAATAAGAGTTAATTTACTGAGGCAGGCTCTGGAAAATTCCAGCTACCACTGTGGTTTTGAGGTAAACATTCTACACTAGCTGTGGTTTTGAGGTAAACGTTCTACACTAGCTGTGGTTTTGAGGTAAAACATTCTTTTCTGAGGTAAATTGTGATCCTAGATGTTTTTCATAGCCAACTGTCAATAGTTAGAAATGTAACAAAAGCTATTTTGGCTAGTAACAGGGAAGTATAAAAGTTGATGTCAGTAACCAAGCTGATCAGATTGAGATCATCTTGGCCAACATGCTGCTGTAATCTGGTTAGCTGCAAATAAAGAAGTTGTTCATCACCTGAGGCAGATGTGACTCGCTTGAATTTTTTCTTCTGATAGCTTTGTCTCCTTGCTGCAAGTTAATAAAGGGTGCCATACTTGAACCCTATGTGAATTGGTCTTTGAAGTGTTTTCCTTTGACATATATATATATATATTAACTCTGATAGTTTTATTAGTGCAAACATTTCACAAACAGCATTACAATAAATTATTTTCTTTTAGTTATTAATTAAATAATAGCATATATCAAAATGAAATAGTTGGAACACAGTGTTACTCTCTAATTGCTCACAGCAATTCACCAAAGATGTTTTATACTGTATCAAACATTTAAAACACTCACAATATAGTATGCAATAACCTTAAACATAACATTCACTATTGAGATTTTTCTTCCACATGTGATGTCCAAAGCATTAACTTCAACGTGTTTATTTTCTCATATCTCGACATTTAGTGACAAATGTTTGATTTCTTTTAGCTCCTTCTTAATTTGCTTTATGTTTTATGTCAGTGGTTCCTTTCTTTTAACTGCTTTTTTGTTAATTTATTGTTTTTTTTATTGTTGTTTACACCATGGTTTACATACCTGTCCACGTATTGTCCCCCATGTCTTTATTTCCCCCCTATCATTAATATATCCAGCTACACTAATCGCCAACAAACCTTCAGACTTCTTGTAATTTCTGATGCTTGCACCCCACATTCTTGTAACATTTCTACTAAAGCCAACTTATTCAACTAGGTTAATGTGCTGTCTCTTTGAATAAACTTTTTATCATCTTTATTAGATCTACCATTAATGTCCTTCTGCCCTTTCTCCTGCCCTATCTTCTCTCCTACAATAAATTATACAGCCCTCTGATCCATCTTAATTGCTGTATTCAGATAGCTTTCCATCTAGAATGGTTGTTTGGTTCTTCTCTCCCCTGAAACATTTTAAGCCTTACTGCCTTGCAACATGTCTCAAAGTTATTGAGTCTAACTATCCTGCTTCTGTTGGCAAGGCTGTTCTGCCCTTTTGTGCCGCTCATCTTAGGGAGGGAGACACAATACCTGAGACTTCTATAATACTATTGACAATAAAAAACACATGACCGCTTGATTTCTTTGTATAATATCTAGACAAATATTCAATTTCTCATACAGATCCTTTACTTTACTTAAACCCCACCCCCTTGTGTTAATGACAACAGTTGTTCAACTGTATCCGTAAACTTCAGTGATAAGTAAAGTAAACTGATTGGGTTTACTCAGGAAGGGGTATCTTAAGTAACCCTGTCTCTAGCTGAATTATTAATCTTTAAGGATTTAGTCTTTCATCTTTTTATCTTACACTCAGCAATTCTACAATACCAACAAAGATCCTAAAATATTACTTCTGAATCATTTTTGGGAAGCTGCAAGATAAAGAAGATTGTTTGCATATAGTTCCAACTTGTAAGCAAATGCCTGCAGCTCATAATGACTTACTTATACCTGCTTCAACCTACATACCAAGAGTTAAAGATAAATAGCAAATAGATGAGGGAGAAGAGTACACCCCTGTTTAATACCTCTGTTTAACTGAAAATGTTTGGAAAGTCTGCTTCTTGTCTTTATTTGGGCTGAGCCATTACAATCCAAAAGATTTTATTAAATGCACCCACTTCTCAGGAAAGCCCATCAGCCTTAATACTTCAAATAAAACCTGCCAACAGACTCTGGCAAATACCATTTTGCCATCCAAATTTGTAATCAACAGTGTTTGATTGTTTTTGCTGGCATCATATATCAACACTCTTCTTTCCAATAAGTTATCATGCGAGGTTGTACCTGGTTCAAAATCCATGTATTTCAACTAAATCATTGAGGGGTGGATACAAGTTGGCAAAAAGTGCAATAAATAATTTATAATCATAATGAAATATCAACACTACCCTACACAACACAACTTGTTAGGGATCCTTGACTGGTTTCTAAAAAACTGGTAGGGTAGTTTGTTTACATAAATTTGGTGTACCTTCAGTTAACAGCACATAACTAGCAGGTCATGCTTACTCAACATGATGCATTCTTTTGAAATGGTCTCCAAAGCAATGGAGGAAGGCAAAAAGGTACACACCACATACCTTGACCTGGCCAAAATGTTTGAGACAATTCCCCAGTCAGGCATAGTACAAAAGCTAAATAAACTGGGAATAAACCACCATGTCACCCTCTGGATTGCCAGCTGGCTCACAGATAGGATGGAGGAAATCAAAATAGGGAAAGTTACCTCTGTGAAGAAAATGAAAACACTGTCATCTGTTTTAGCATGTCTGGCAGGAGATTTGTGTATGTTCACTAATTAAATTGTATTGTATGCCAGCATGTCTAATTGTGAAAATGTAAATATATTTTTTAAATGTTGAGTATTTCCCTGTTTAAATAGAATGTTTAAAGAATCTGTCAGTGTTTTAATACATTTCTAACTGCACATGTTGTGAGTGAGATTCTAAAGTACAAACTGTGGAGAATCAGCAGATCAGTACGTGATGTCATTAGAATGTTCCCGGTTGCTGTGAGATTATTTGAACAGATGATTGACAGGAACAAGAACTTTTTCAAACAGCTGATTGTTATTTTTAAAATAAGGCAGTTCAGGCTGTTAACCTGGAATATAAAGACTGAAGTCAGTTGAAGAGCTGTTAGTTAAGAGTTTCAAACAGTTACAGTGCTGTGCAGTTGATACCCGAAAAAGGACTCACCAAAAAACTGTAACCCTGCCTTTGCCTTGCTGTTATGTTTTAGATTAGACCAGGGACAGTATTCTCTAGTTAGATTAGGAAAGTTTAGTTTAGATAGAGTTTTTCTAAAATGATGGACTTCTTTCAAAAAGTTTAATTTTACATTTCTGGTGATTTAATTCTGGAGTTTATTGAAAGTTATTGATTTACATTGTTTATAATCATTTTACTTATTATTAAATGTTTTTCATTACTTACATTGTGGCTTGAGAATCAGTGTTTTTCTCTAGAGGTTAGAGAGTGTTTATACCTGTTTGATACTCCCCAGGTCACCTCAAATTCCTGTCTGGTTCTGGTCATAGCTATCATTTATTTTGATATTTAATTTTTATCAAAGGGTGTGTAGACCTGTTTGACTCTAGTGGCAGCATTACCACTTGTATTGAAAGGGGACACACCTGGAAATCTGTGTCAGGCTTCCCATAGGTGTTTTTAGTGTGTGAGAATAACATTTATTTTGAGTGTGAGTGAGTCAGAGGTCTTAAACTGCAACACATTACTCTGAAGTGTAGTATAATGAAGGATTACATTTGGGGTAGACAGGGGTATATAGTCCAGTCCCAGGAAACAGAGAATGTTCCTGTTGTACTCTTAAGGAGGGAAATTGTGGAATTTTACTCTTGTGTGCTCTTTGCTTTGGTGTTTTCTGTGACACTCCCACACTGGAGTCAGTAGTGAGGACTGAGGGTCCTTAATTACTGACCCGGGTTTTAAGTGGGGACATCACATTATTGGTGGCAGTCCAGTGGGATATTAACTGGACATCACATTTATTGGTGACAGGCTGGTGGGACATTAACCAGAAGTCACAACCTCCACAAATAAACCAGTCATCAGTGGAGTCCCCCAAGGTTCTGTGCTGGGACACTTTTTGTTTGACATCTACTTTTCTGAAGTAAAAGCCAATACCAAAGGGCTTTGGCTGACTAAGTCTCCAGATTACTGCAAGCTAGGAGCAATTATTGAATCTGCAAGTGACTTATCCATCCTGCAGGAAGGCTTGTCCCAAGTAAATAACTGGTACCAAAATCATGGGCTGAAACTAAATGCCAAAAATGCATTCTTGTATCCTTTGGGAAGTCTTCTGTTCCAGGGAACTACCACATTGTCAATATGCCCCTAAGAGTTCAGCCAGTTTGTTCAGGATTTGGAAACGTGTGTGAACAGTGACCTAACTTTTGACCAATAAGTGTCCATTCTTGTAAGAAACTCTTTCTATACTACACAGCTTATGCACAAAGGAATTGTATCTAGATCTAGGGATGTAATTGTCCTCCTTTATTCAGCCCTCATTAGGCCAATCATTGAATATAATGTCCCCTTTTATCCAGACAAATGCAACAACAGGAAAACACACACAGATACTTTACTAAAAGGATAAAAGTTCTAAACAATATCTCCTACATAGACTGACTCAAAACCCCGTCACTATACTCTGTATCCTACAGATTGCTAAGAAGTAATCTGTGTCTGTCATATAAGGCATTCTCCAAAACAATACAGATGGATTTACTGCACATCTACAAGTCCAACAGCATCAGCAATAGTCAGTCTAGGGATCTATACTCTTCTACAACATCAACAGAACAGTTTGAGGGCAGGTATATCTTGCAGGGGGTACTGCTACCCTGGAACAGACTCCCCATCCACATTAAACAAAGTTCATCCCTGTCCATATTCAAGTGCAAATTGGATCTATGGATAGGAAACAGAATACTTACCCCAGGACTGCCCTCTGTACTACTAATGGACAGAGGCAGCTCATAAATGCTTTATCACACACATGGGTTTCTTCAAGTTATCTATAGTATGATCCCAGTTATTCTCATTAGGGGTAATATGTAATTATCAACTATCGTATGGATAAAGCCAATCATTAAACAAATGGGATAGGTTAATTCAAGCACAAAACGGAAATTGGATAGGCTTAAAATGGCCTACAGGAGCAGCAAGCTTAGTACTTACCTATGAACTGAGGAACCTATTGGCTAGTTTAATAAAGCCTTTCATACATTTGTTTTTAAACATTCTATATATTTCTAAAGGCAAACCATCTAGCCCAAGCATTTTATCCTATTTTCAATTCCTTAACATTGTTTCCACCTCATCCTCTGTAACATCATGCACCAAGTAGCTCTCCTGATCCTGGTCTCAACTTTTTAATGGGTGCTTGCTTAGGAAGTCCCTTATTCCATTTGTCTTTCCTTTCCAGTTTGCAATCCCTTTATACAATTACAAATTAATACTGACTAACACTTCCCAGTGTATGTCCAAGTTTTTTCTCAAACCCTCCCTGTCCTTTGATCTATAATCATGTATAACAATCTCTCCACCTTCTGTTGTCTAAGCCTTAGACCTAAATATGTTATTTCAAAAATAACAGTTTAATGGTTCTTTTAGCCTGGTCTACCTTTTAACTTAGCATTTTATCTATATCAACCTGTAGTTTCTGCACTTTGAGTTTATAAGCTTCCTTATTATGAATTACTTCTTCCTGAGCCTTCAGTTGCTCTGTGTGTAACCTGGTCAATTTCAAATTCACTGTCTTCTGCCATCTACAAAATCTCTTAAAATTCATTAGAGTGGTCCTTATTCCTGTTCTATATCTTTATTAAATGGCTCCTATATTGTATGGAAAGCTCATCACAACTGTCTAAAACAGCTGTAGTTTGCTTTCACGTTGCTCTGTTTGGCAAAAACATAGGTTAACTCTCCAGTTTCAAACCTTTCCTTGTCATTATTCCCTCTCATGAGCAATGGAGAGTGGGCTGATAAAGAAACAGGGTATGCATGGAAACTCTCAATAAGATATATGTGCTTCTTGCTAACCGTGATCATGTCTGTTTTTGAGTATGATTATACCCGTACTAAATCATGTATAGTATCTCCAGGAAGCCTTGATGCTTTATGCATGTCTGTCATTCCCATTAGTGTAGTATCCTTATAAACAAATTTACCTTTGTTTCATTCTCATGCCAAGAAAAATTGTCCTCTCCTGTGCTATAACCTGCTGTCTTAACATTCCAGCAATAGCTTTGTTGAGCAGTCCATGGCAGTACACACAAATTTCTAATCATGCAGAACACTTCCTCTTATCTTCCTTCTTACTATTACAAATCTACCATTGGCCTTTTTTCATTCAGTTGTTATCCAGCAGGTCAAAATCCATAGTTATTTCCAATAACATAATAACACCCCTTCTGCCTTTCAACGGATATGATGAAAACCTTAATAATTTATACCCAGGGTTCCCTGTTTCATATGGTCAATATCATTCAAATGCATTTCTTGCAGGAATACAAAGAGAGGCCTAATTGTCCTAATGACACAAATATTTTAGATCTCATTATAGGAAATGGCTAACCATTAACATTCTGTTGATAAGACTGTAAACATTACATATTACATACCAAATCACTGTTACTTTATCAGTCCTTAACTTTGGGTTACACAAGCGACAAAAAAGCACTGCATAAAAATAACATTATATTAACTTCTTTTACATCATTTGATAACTTCACGAAAGGCATTTCCTGCATCATAAACTGTGTATAAGTAAAATAAATAATTAACATTTGAAAATAATTTGTACAAGATTCCAAAATTGCAACATAATATTTTCCATTTTCTCTGGTGCACTTCCAACTAGGAGTTGGTCTATGTCTAACAGAACAGAGATTCTGGGTGAACATATACTCCAGTTATAGCTGAGCAAGGAGAAGCTTATTATGCTCTCCCAATGCATCATTCATTCATTTCAGATCCTCTCTCTCCTTCCCACTTTGAATTATTGTCATGTCTGCATCTTAATTTCAGAATATCTTATCTTTTGGCTAGGATTCAATAAAATCATGAATGCCTGACACAGGTTATTCAGTTAACATCATAGTGAGAAGATATGATTCAGAGATGTGGAAGGTGGCGATGAGAAATATCTCTTTATCAGATCATTACCATGTCTGTAAAATGAACACCAGGACAGTTAGACCTGATCGTGCTAGTGTTCTCAGGACAGTCAGACCTAACCACGCTAGTGTTCTCTCTAGCCACTCATGCATCACGTTAGCAAATGTATCACCCATAAGCGCGCGCGCGCACACACACACACACACACACACACACACACACACACACACACACACATACCACTGCCTAACCTCTGTAGTGTGACTGCAAAGACACACACACACACACACACACACACACACACACACACACACATATGCATCTTCGCTGAACTTATATGCACTGTGAGAACTTCCATACGATTGAATTGGTAACCATCTTGATTTTATGATGGAAATGTTTTCCACTCAGAGTAAAATTTTATTCAACTGAACAATTCACTGAATCACTCAAATGAGCAAATTGAGAGCTGCAGACATTTCCAGGGCGAGTACTTGACTAATTGGCATACCCCTTAATGACACAATAGCATATGACTTAACTTGCGAGGCCACTCTCTCTGCTGAAGCTCCATTATGGGGAAATCCTCAACAGTAGAGCATTCTCTGAATTCAAAGGACTTAGCAAAATGCAGAAACCTTGAGAGTTAGGCCTTTCTATTCCCAGGGCTTTAGATAATTGCTGAGACTCAGAAAAAACAACTTTTACATTTCACATTTATCTCATACACTCATAAACTACACAGAAATATGCTATTCCTCATTTAACATGCTGTTTTACTTAAGTTGGCTCTTTACAGCTTATTTTCAGTCCAGTTCTATAATGTTCATTTAGATGTTTCCTCAGTTTGTTCAAAGAAATTCCTCTGACTGCGCAGTTATACAATAATTTCATTCTTATAGGATATTTCCCTTAATAAGTTACAATTAGTGAGACAAACATTATCAGAATATTGAATGTTAAAAGAATAAGGCTTACATTTGGTATGCTATATACCCAAATCAAGCAAACTACATTATATGGAGGAAAAATGTATTTACACTAAAATCATTGAGTCCTTAGTGTGTGTGCATAATATATATATATATATATATATATATATATATATATATATATATATATATATATATATGCGTGTGTGTGTGTGTGTGTGTGTATTTATATATATATATATATATATATATATATATATATATATATATATATATATATATATATGTATATATTTACATATATATAAAATATATAATACATATATATGTAATATAGATACTTATAAAATACTCATCCTTGACAGAATCTTGTAGTCTTGACTAGAGTATTTCTGTATTACTTCCTTTCTTATTCACTGCAAATACTGTTTTCTGTCTATCATCCTTCTCTTAAATAAACTCTTTACCTTCTCAGTTGTCCTGAAGTAGTTAGAGAGTTGTCCTGAACAATACTTGTCAGCCCTCGCATTTCTTGTGAAGCCGCAAATGGAGCTGAGCCTCTATATCTTCAGGAACATACAAGAAGATTTACTCCAAAGCAGGCTGAACACAACTGTTTAAATTTAAATTCCCTATCCTGCACATCTTCATTATATTAGTAAAAGCTGCTGTCTTTCTATTTATTTACTTCTTGACATTTGATTAACGGGAAAGTCTGGGTATGAACCCATTTTCAGAGGAGGCCCGGGAAGAAAAGCTCCAAAGCATTACAAAACATTTTAAGAATAATAATTTACAGTCTTTAAAATAATACAAAGACAACCATGGTTTAAATAATGATACTAAATTAGACATAATACGAAAACATTGGTTAAGAATAGATACAAGTTTTATGTCTATGACTTAATAGTTAGAGAAATTTTAGCCAATTTATAGAGAAAATAAAGGTAAGATAGTATAATACAAACAGGAATTGCAACACGAAGTGAGAGGAAAGCAGGCTTAGGGTATATTCAGAGAGAAAGTCAGGGGAAAGAAATTGATAGAAGTAAAGAAGTTAGTGAAGAAGAGAGAGTAAGGAGATATAATATATGAATAGGTACTTGTTCACATTTAGGGATATTGTTTATTTTGGTGTTGAGCAAGAACAGAGTTAATGTTTGGCTAGGAAGTCTTTCAGAATGCTACCGAAGGATGGGATGGAGGGTATTGACCTGAAGGATACAGATAAGAAGTTCCAGGCCTTAGCAGCATGAGTACAGACAATGCCCAGCAGATCTGATACGTTTGTGAACAGAAAGGAGTTTTTGGTCATTGAAGAGGAATCTTGACCAGTGGATGGGAGATCGTAGGTTTACCCCGGGGATCATCTCTGTATCACTGCTGGACAGAGGCACGGCAAACTAATGGGTATAGTATTCTTCAACCTAAGGGGTGGTGAAAGCCACACAACTCTGGCTAGGCTTATAAATGCCCTAGGGCAGATAGCCTAGTATGAACCTATGAACTGTAATTACCAACTGGAAACATAGTTATGCAGAAAGTTATTTATTGCTGGACAAGCAGATGGATTCCGGATAATTTTATAAGTGTTAAGAAACTGTGTGCATGTAAGCTGATAGGGTAGTTCTAACCAATTTAGACTTTTTAATGCTATACAGCAGAGGTGCTAAAAGGGCTATTTGCTACAAATTTAGCAACTTTGCTATAGCATTGTTCAAGTTTTGATTTTTATGATGCCTGTAGGTTAGTAAGGATGGGAGTGCAATAAAGAAGGTGTGGAGGAAATAAGTAGTGGCAAGTATACCTTTAGTTGCATTGGTGTAAAATTGTTTGGCTCTATAAAGCATACCCATTTTTTGAAATTTTTTTTCTTATGCAATTTTATATATGCAGGTTGAATTTAAAATTATCATCCACTGTTATCCCTAATAATTTGCTATGAGAAGTGATGTGATGTCAATGGTTGTATTATCAAGAGAGAGGACTTTAAATTGTGCTTTTTCTTGAGAATTGTGCTTTTTCTTGAGAGTGGGATTTGGGGAAAAAGTAGTAGTTTTTTTTTTTTTTTTTTTTTTTTTTAGGGTTGCACAAGAGCTGTTAGTTACAATGCCATATTTCAGTTGCTGTTAAAGCTTCTTGTGTAATTTTTGGAGGTGTGCCATGTTGTCTGACATGCAAATGAGTGTTAAATAATCTGTGTACTATATTAGGGAGGCCTGTTGTGTGGATGTATGGAGAGTGTTGATGCAAATGTTAAAGAGGAGGGGACTAAGGATAGAGCCTTATGGTACACCGGCAGTGACTGGGAGATATGGAAAGAGGGTAGAGTGCCATCTTAATGACTGATACCTATTGGACAGGTAGCTTTTGAACCATAGAAGAGTGGGCTGAGAGAAACCTCATGAGAACATTTGAATTAGAAGTTTGCTGTGACAAACTGTGTTGAAGGCTTTAGACAAGTCTAGAAATAAGGAAGACACTAGTTTGCTGTTATGGCTAGCTTTATTGACAGTATCTATACAGGTTAGAAGCACAGTGTTAATACTATGGGAAGGATGGAAGGCAAGTTGTGTGGGGATAGGAGTTGTTGCTGCAGGAGATAGTTTAGCAATTGTTTTTAATACATATTTCAAGTATTTTGGAGCGGGGGATAAGATTGCTATAGGTCTAAAGTTAGTAATGTCTGTTAAATTTCCTCTTTTTGTACAGCGGGATAATGTGTGACTTTTTCCAGAGAGAGGGAATGCGGGATTTGTGGACTGACCTATTTATAAGGATTGAGATAGGGTAGGTAATTGTATCAGCTGCTATTTGAAGGTACTCACTTGGAAGGTCGTCAGCTGAAATAGAGCATAGATTGAAATTAAAGTGGATGTGGTGAAATGTGGCTGCTTGGCATGGTTAGGATTACATCTGGGGAATCTTTGGTTAGAGATGCTATACTATCTATGAAATACAAGTTGAATCAAACTGCAGTTTTGAATGATGAGTTAGTGGGAGAGGGGATACAGTTGAATTTATGGCTGAATGGGTGCAATTAATAAATTTTAACAAAAAAAAAATCTGAAAACGTTTAGATTAATATCGTGGATGATAGTAATTGATGTTAAAAGGGATTATTTACTTATTTAAGTGATTTTTTTGTAATGTATTAAAATAAGATATTTAGTATTTTATTTGAACATAGAACGTATTTTAACAGGTTTTCTTTAAGAAACAGTGAGTTAATCAGCTGCTGCTAGTACCATGTGACATTATTTGTATTATTTAAACTGGATTTGTTCAATGTAATACCATCTGATGAAGTTTTACATATTGTAAGACGAAAGCGCTCATTTATTGTTTTATTAAAAGTTATATGGGTTGTCCATTCCATCGTGTGCATTCTTCTCCTCTTCTATTATACTTCTTCTTCGTTATCGTCTACTATTTATAGTTTACATTTCATGGTTTTGGAGTTTGTTTTAATCAAATACAAATAGGAGTTACTGAACATAGGTTTTCTACATATTTTTGATTTGAAACCTGTATCAGTATGTTCAACATTAACATCTAAATAATTAATCAAGTCTTTATCATAGTTAAAAGTAAATTTAAAAAACCTTTAGACTCCTGCAAATAATTAATAAAATCCTTGTCCTTGTCATCCAGTCCATTCCATAAAATAAATATGTAATCTCAAAACCTCAAATATAATTTAATGTATTAAAAAAAATTGAAGAGAAGATCTTATTTTTCTCTCAAGCTAAAATAACAATGTTGGCATATATGGCACACATACTGCAGCCATTCCAAACTCTGTCAATTGCTTAAAAACTTCACCTTCAAAATAAATAAAATTATTCCCTAATATTATATTAGAGTAATTTATCCTGGGGTTACACCAAATTTCAGTTACAGTGAGAATATCTGGCTTATATTGGTAATCCAGGTATGTAGTTCAGCAATTTTATTTCTTATGTTTCAAAAATTATGGCAGCAAATGTTAGATTTCGAAGGTTAGGGTTTGACTGCTGTAGGGTTAGAGATGTGTGTGGGAGGGAAATGTCTTAATGTTCATTGTGATAGGTGGGACCAGGATTAGGGTGAATGTCTCCCCCAGAAAGATTTTAGTACATATGGGAATTATTGATACTTGTTTTTGGAGAGTATTTTCCACTTAATTTTGTTTTAGTTTGAGTTGCATTGGAGTTAATTAGCTTATATTTGTAGTAAAGGTGAGGGGCATCATTAAATAGGTTTGGCGCAATGTGTGGAGAGTGTAGAGAAGAAGTATGAATTGGTGGTTGGGCCACAGCTGGAGATATGTTGAGAGCTATTATAGAGTCATGGTAGGATAAGAGATGGCCCAGTAGAAGGAGAAGAACAGAGGATAAGCTGAGTAGTAGCATTAGATAAAGGGATCTGTTTGTTATATTTGGCAGGCAGTGGGGAAGTAGGAATCAAGAAGGAAAAAGAAGTTGAAAGGCAGGAGGATATTTAGTGGTGTCTGAAAGCTGAGAAACAGTAGGTAGGAAAGAAGTATCTTCTACGGAGGAAGAGAATTAGGTTCTCCTAGTATCGTCTCTGGAATGTAGGGAATGGAGGGGTTTAAAAGGCTAGAGTATGAGTATGTAGTTAAAATAGGAAGAAGTGAGGGTTTATTTGAGAAAAGTAGAAGATACAATGCAGAATAGATAGGTGCTGTTAGGGAGGGGTGTGACTATGAATGAATCTAATGCAAAGCAGTATGGTAGGGAGAAAAGTAGAAGGGAATGATGTTAAAAGATTAAATGGAAGGTGGGAATTAGGTAAAAAGAAACAGGATTGTTTGCATGACAGAAGTAATGTTGTCTGGGAAGGTTAGAGAATAAGAGTTACAAGTGAAATTTGTATGTAAGAACTATAATAGTAGAGTAAGAGTGGGTGGCCAGGAATTCGGCATAAGGTAGGGGAGTGAAGCAAAGCTGAATGTAGTAGGTTTTCACCATCATAGCAGTGGTGGCTGGTGACTTCAAATCAAAGTGGGACTGCAGGAGACAGCTGAATGGGTGGGGTCAAGGGGAAGGGGTGTGGCCAACTAGAAAGGGGAGGAGCTATGCTCAAAACCACAAAAACTAACTTTAATTAAATACACTGCCCAGGGTGGCAAACCATCATTATGAGAGTCCAATCAAGACAAAAATAAGTGTAGAAGAATAAAAATATTTCAATGCATTGGCTGCATGACAGCTTACTTAATATCTAGATGGAAACAAAAGGTTGTGAGGCATGAAAAAATAAATTACTTTTTAAATACATTACTGGAATGCCAGTCAAAATCAAGTACAAGAAAAACCAGAAGCACTCAACTCAAACCACTTCTCCTTGCACTGCAGTTCTAATTATAATTTATATTCAGCTTTATTAAAGTACCAAGTAACATGCTGAAAGTAGAAATCTCTGTGATGCCCCCACTTGTAAAAATGTTTCTTATCCAAAAAAGACCTGCTGCCTGACAACTATCTACTTGTTTCATGGGGAAAACATGTAAGTAAAAAATGAAAAGCAAACAAGAAACAAGCTCAAGATACATTGCTTAAAGGATTACTGTACAGGTTATGGACCACACATGATCATTGGCATTCTGTTTAGTTTACGGGTAAAGTCTGTAGAGATGACTGGAAGTCTCCAACAAGTGTAATGAGCTTTTAAAATAATGGAATCCTGTCCTTTAATACCCAAGGCTTATACATTATCAAGTCAAGTATTCTCTGCATGGCAACAACAGAAAGGCTTTCAATGTTGGCAATTCTTTAACAGTATGCTTATTAAAGCTTACTTGCATCTTATGATCTCAGACAAGCTTACTTTATGGTCATTAAAGTATTGCTGCTTAAACACAGAGCAACAGGCACTTTAAGTAATAAGCATAAATCAACAGTACAAAAATATCACAGAAACCAGACCTTTCTGCAAAATCAAGGACAGATGAAAAGCCATTGTAGTACTTGTGTCTACCTTGGATGGTACACACATTTACTGCACATTTACACTGCATAACTACTCCTTGCCTTGCTTGGACACATCCAGAGTCACTATATGGTGGAGTGGGGTGCAACAAGTATGTCACAATTTGAAATGTCTCTGACTGACTGTGATGGCCCTGACACATTTGTCATACCTCTCAACCTCAGAGCAAGAAATCTGGACAAAGCCATACACAGAAGTGGGACAAATGCCCAAAAATAAGGACAATTTTTAAATATTGCTCTAACAAACTTAGAAAGATAATAGAATAGGTCTTGCATTAGTATGACTTTTCTGAAGGGTATAAAATCTGAAACTCAAATGTCTGTCATTATTTTCTAACTTCAGTCTTTAGTGATTTGTCACTAATTTGCCAAAAAACACAATTTTATGAAAAATGGACCAAATGTGATGCAAAAATATAAAATAGCCACACAATACAGCTGGGAACCTGTCAAAGAAGGGACACTTTAATATTAGTACTGCTAACTTGAGCAGCTGACAAAATAAAAGAATCTACATGCATTTCAAGTAATCTGTAACTTTGATTATTACAGTTATTTCTTAATTGTAAACCCTCCATGTTTTCTTCCAAAATTGCTATTTTGCGGAGGGATTATTAGGGGGAAGAGCAACATTTTGAGCCAAAATCAGGGACAGTTGAGAGGTTGGCTATGCCTAATTCTATAAAGCAATTTATTTGCATGTACCTCTCAACCTGTTAATGCAGTAAATCTGAACAAGGCCAAATATATTGGGGGAACATATAAACAGTACTAAAAATTACTCTTGTATAAATTGAGACAGTTGATAGAATAACAGTTCTTACTTTAGCATGCATTTTTCTGAAGGTTATGAAGTCTGAAACTCAGTGTATCATTATTTAGTGACTTAATTTCTAAATGATTTGCCAGAAATCTACAAATTTTATGAAGAACAAACCAAAAATAAGAAGCAAAAATCTATTCATTCTTTGAAAATCTGGACAGTTGGGAGGTATAGTTCAGCTGGGCCTGTCTGAGTTTGCTGCCCTTCCCCCCTGACAAAATCATGTTTGAATGGAGCCTCTGCAGCCATTCCAATGAACCATTACTTGGCTATTTCACTCCATTTACCATAAACACTAATGTGCATACTGCTTTACTTATATGATGAGTTGGACTTCATTTGAAAGTTTTATTTTGTATTTTACAGCACAAACACTAAGTCATCTACTAAACAAAGCAATGCAGTCTCACAATGAAAACTTAGCATTAAAATTTCTCTGCCCTTGAAACTCACATTCATTGAAACAGCATTGAAACCCACATTCAAAGAAAATATATTTTGCCAGTGGCAGATAAAGATTAATTTTGGGCTGTTTTCAAATCATAGACCCCTTGCATATGAAACATACATGTGTTCTTTGATACACCTTCCTCATTGTACTAAATTATATTCTTTGTACAATATATTACAGTTGTTAGACGGCATTTTAAATTTGTTTTGAACATTTTTCCAGTAAGCAATGAAACAAAATGCATGCACCCATAATGACAAAACTGCCCAGGTCAGAACATTTATCATAAAAGTCTACCAATACTTCCACAGTCCACCATTATCAGTAAATCTGCACAATTCTACAGTCCACCATTATCAGTAAATATGCACAATTCTACAGTCCACCATTATCAGTAAATATGCACAATTCTACAGTCCATTATCAGTAAATATGCACTATCTCTGAAGAAGTAAAAGTCATCTAAATAATTCCACATTAAAGAAATCTGTAACTAATGAAGAGGTTGCTGCTAGCAAACACCTTTATATTTCATCGAAAAATAAAGTGTCTGTTGCCCCTCAGGAATAAATTGCCTAGATTACATTAAAAAAAATGATAAGCTAGCAATATTGCAAGAGGAAATGGATGGCAAACTGATAATGGACTCATAGTTAGTATCTTCACCAAGGAGAACATTCTCAGTACGGCAGCATCCACCCCTTGTGGGAGTAGAAACCACAGCCTTCTGCATCAAAGGCAAGTACACAACCTGTTGTGCTATTAACAAGTCAAACCAACTTCACTTAAGCAACACTAAACTTCTGTTCCCCCTGCAGCTCTCAGCTCCTTGTAAAATCTACTCAATACTCAACTTCACAGCACAAGAAAACTGGAAAAAGCCAAAATGTATTGGGGGGGGGTCAAAAGCCCAAAAACCAGGGACACAAACATTGCTTGTATAATCTTGGAAAGTTGCTAGAACCATACATTTTACTGCCAAGCTCCCTGTGCAAAACAGTCAGTGCAACATACCACTACGCCAAATCAGCTGCTTTGTAAAAGAGGAAGACTGAAACTTAAATGGCTATCATTTAGTGAATTCAGTTCTCACCATAGCTGTCAACCTCTTAGTACAAAACACCTGGACAAACCCAGTAATGAGGGAATACAGCCCTCAAATATTCAGTGAATTCAGTTCTTGCCATAGCTGTCAACCTTAGCACAAAAAACCTGGACAAAGCCAATAATGGGGGAATACAGTCCCAAAAATAGGGACAAATTTCAAATATTCATCTTATAATCTTAGAAAATTGCTAGAATAAAAGGTTGTGTTACGGTTGTGTTACTATGTATTTTCTGAAGAACATGAAGTCTGAAATTCAAATGCCTGTCAATCTTACTGCTGACTGAATAAAAACAATTTTCAGTAGAGACCCAGGGAGAAATACTGCAGACACGTCTTTGTAAAATGACTGGGCACCAGAGCAAATCCACG
This sequence comes from Protopterus annectens, assembly GCF_019279795.1. NCBI lineage: Eukaryota > Metazoa > Chordata > Ceratodontiformes > Protopteridae > Protopterus > Protopterus annectens. Next base: position 922,075,323 of record NC_056728.1, read on the forward strand.
CAAACACAGGGAGGAGATGCAGACTCCACACAGAAGGCACCCCAGCCAAGAATCAAACCAGAAAACCTATAGCTGTGAGGCAACAATACTACCACTGCACCATCAAATATGCAAGGACTTAAACATTCAGAAACCTGAAGTCTGAAATTCAAATGCCTGTCAATTTTATTTAACATTTGTTAATCAGGACAGAATGACTTGGAACAAAAAAAAATTCAGCAGAGGCCCAGGAAGAAATAATGCAGACATGTCTTTGTAACATGGGAGGACACAAAAGCAAACCCACACAAACACAGGGAAAAGATAAAGACCCCACAAAGAAGGCACCCCAGCCAAGAAGCAAACCTGTGAACATGCAGCTGTGAGGCAACAATGCTACCATTGCACCATCAAATATCAAGCATTGCACCATTTACAAACCACAGATATTATGAGGAACAGATCAGATCAAATATGAGGCAAAAATCTGCAGTTTTTTTTTTTTTTTACAAATGGTGGTGGGTAGGGAATTCAGGTCTTTAACACCTGCATACAAGGTACAGGGTTCAAGCCTGACGTATTCCCTACCACACACACACACACACACACACACACACACACACACACACACACACACACACACACACACACACACACACACACACACACACACACACACACACACGCACGCACACACACACACACACACCTGTAGTAGAAAACCACAAAAACTAAATATACTGCACTGGGTGCCAAACAGTTGTCATGAGAGTCCAATCAAGACAAAATGAAGTGTAGAAGAATAAAAATATTTCAATGCATTGGCTGTATGACAGCTTAATATCTAGATGGAAACAAAAAAGGTTGTGAGGCATGAACAAATAAATTACCTTTTTTTTTTAAATATATTAATGGAATGCCAGTCAAAATCAAGTATAAGAAAAACAAGCAGCACTCAACTCAAACCACTTCTTGCACTGCAGTTCTAATTATAATTTATATTCAGCTTTATTAAAGTAACAAGTAACATGCTGAAAGTAGAAATCTCTGATGCCCCCACTTGTAAAAATGTTCCTTATCCAAAAAAAAGACCTGCTGCCTGACATCTACTTGTTTCATGGGGAAAACATGATCAAAGTAAAAAATGAAAAGCAAACAAGAAATAAGCTCAAGATACATTGCTTAAAAGGATTACTGTACAGGTTATGGACCACGCGATTGGCATTTGGTTTACGGGTAAAGCCTGCAGAGATGACTGGAAGTCTCCAAGTGTAATGAGACTCTTAAAATAATGTAATTCTGTCCTTTATTACAAATACTGGCATATGTATTTCAATACCCAAGGCTTATACATTATCTAGTTAAGTATTCTCTACATGGCAACAGAAAGGCTTTCAATGTTGGCAATTCTTTAACAGTATGCTTATTAAAGCTTACTTGCATCTTGCAATCTCAGCCAAGCTTACCTGATGGTCATTAAAGTATTGCTACTTAAACACAGAGCAACAGGCACTTTGAGTAATAAGCATAAATCAACAGTACAAAAATATGACAGAAACCAGACCATTCTGTAAAAATCAAGGACAGATGAAAAGCCACTCTAGTACTTGTGTCTACCTTGGATGGGTGGGATTCTCTACACATTTACACTGCATAACTACTCCTTGTCTTGCTTCAACACATCCAGAGTCACTACATGGGGGAGTGGGGTGTAACAAGTATGTCACAGTTTGAAATGTCTCTGGCTGACTTGTGATGGCCCTGACACATTTGTCATACCTCTCAACCTCAGAGCAAGAAATCTGGACAAAGCCATACAAAGAAATGGGACAAAGGCCCAAAAATAAGGACATTTTTTAAAATATTGCTCTTATAAACTTAGAAAGCTAATAGAGGTCTTGCATTAGTATGAATTTTTTGAATGGTATGAAATCTGAAACTCAAATGTCTGTCATTATTTTCTAACTTCAGTCTTTAATAATTTGTCACTAATTTGCCAAAAAAACACAATTTTATGAAAAATGGACCAAAAATGTGATGTAAAAATATAAAATAGCAACACAATACAGCTGGGAACCTGTCAAAGAAGGGGCACTTTAATATTAGTACTGCTAACTTGAGCAGCTGACAAAATAAAATAATCTACATGCATTTCTGAAATAAAAGTAATCTGATTATTACAGTTATTTCTTAATTATAAACCCTCCATGTTTTCTTCCAAAATTGCTATTTTATGGGGATCATTAGGGAAGAGCAACATTTTGAGTCAAAATCAGGGACAGTTCAGAGGTTTGGCTATGCCTAATTCTATAAAGCAATTTATTTGCATGTACCTCTCAACCTGTTAATGCAATAAATCTGGACAAGGCCAAATATATTGGGGGAACATATAAACAGTACTAAAAATTGCTCTTCTATAAACTGGGACAGTTGATAGAACAGGTCTTACTTTAGCATGCATTTTTCTGAAGGTTATGAAGTCTGAAACTAGTGTGTCATTATTTAGTGACTTAATTCCTAAATGATTTGCCAGAAAACCACAAATTTTATGAGGAACAAACCAAAAATAAGAAGCAAAAAATCTATTCATTCTTTGAAAATCTGGACAGTTGGGAGGTATAGTTCAGCTGGGGCTATCTAAGTTTGCCACCCTTCCCCCTCACAAATCCATGGTCGAATGGAGCCTCCCTGCAGCCATTCCAATGATCCATTACTTTGCTATTTCACTCCATTTACCATAAACACTAATGTGCATACTGATTTACTTCTATGATGATTTGAACTTCATTTGAAAGTTTTATTTTGCATTTTACAGCACAAACACTAGGACATTTGCTAAACAAACTTGGCATTAAACCTTCTTTGCCCTTGAAACTCACATTCATTGAAACAACATTAAAACCCACATTCAAAGAAAATACATTTTACCCGTGGCAGACAAAAATTAATTCTGGACTGTTTTCAAATCATAGGCCCCTTGCATATGAAACATACATGTGCTCTTTGATACACCTTCCTATTGCTTTGAACATTTTTCCAGTAAACAATGAAACAAAACTGTCCAATTCAGAACATTTCCATCATAAAAGTCTGCTCAAACTTCTACAGTCCACTATTATCAGTAAATATGCACAATTCTACAGTCCACCATTATCAGTAAATATGCACAATCTCTGAAGTAGTAAAAAAGTCATCTAAATAATTCCACATTAAATAAATCTGTAATGAAGAGGTTGGTGCTAGCAATCACCTTTATATTTCATGGTTTCATCGAAAAATAAAGTGTCTGATGCCCCTGAGGAATAAATTGCCTAAATTACATTAAAAATAAGCTAGTAATATTGCAATAGGAAATGGATGGCAAACTGATAACAGGCTCATAGTTAGTATCTTAATTTTCAGTACGGCAGCATTCACCCCTTAAGGGAGTAGAACCAACAACCTTCTGCATCAAAAGCAAGTACACAACCTTTTGTGCTATTAGCAATGTGAGCTGACTTCGCATAATCAGCACTAAACGTCTCTTCCCCTGCAGCTCTCAGCTCCTTGTAAAATCTACTCAATACTCAACTGCATCTCAACTCCACAGCACAAGAAGTCTGGAAAAAGCCAAATTTATTGGGGTGGGTCAAAAGGGCAAAAACCAGGGACACATTAAACATTGCTTGTATAATCTTGGAAAGCTGCTAGAATAAAATGCTGTGTTACCACCATACATTTTACTGCCAAGGTCCCTGTGCAAAAGAGTCAGAACAACATACCACTATGCCAAATCACCTGCTTTGTGAAAAAAAAATGCTGTGTTACCACCGTACATTTTACTGCCAAGGTCCCTGTGCAAAACAGTCTAGAGCAACATGCCACTACACCAAATCAGCTACTTTGTGAAAGAGAGGAAGACTGAAACTTAAATGGCTATCATTTAATGAATTCAGTTCTCACCATAGCTGTCAACCTCTTAGCACAAAACACCTGGACAAACCCAGTAATGAGGGAATACAGCCCTCAAACATATTCAGTGAATTCAGTTCTTGCCATAGCTGTCAACCTTAGCACAAAAAACCTGGACAAAGCCACTAACGGTATTACAGTCCCAAAAGTAAGGACAAATTTCAAATAGCCATCTTATAAACTTAAAAAAATGCTATAATAAAATGTTGCGTTACTATATATTTATTTCTAGAATAAAACGCTGTTTTACTATGTATTTTCTGAAGAATATGAAGTCTGAAATTCAAATGCCTGTCAATTTTACTTCTGATGGAACAAAAACAATTTTCAGCAGAGGCCCAGGGAGAAATACTGTAGACACATGTCTTTGTGAAATGGCAGGACACCAGAGCAAATCCACACAAACACAGGGATAAGATGCAGACTTCACACAGAAGGCACCCCAGCCAAGAATCACACCAGAAAACCTATAGCTGCGAGGCAACAATACTGCCACTGCGCCATCAAATATGTAAGGAACTAAACATTCAGAAACCTGAAGTCTGAAATTCAAATGCCTGTCAATTTTATTTAACATTTGTTAATCAGGACAGTCTGACTTGGAACAAAAAAAACAATTCTCAGCAGAGGCCCAGGAAGAAATAATGCAGACATGTCTTTGTAACATGGGAGGACACAAAAGCAAACCCACACAAACACAGGGAGAAGATACAGACCCCCCCACACACAAAGAAGGCACCCCAGCCAAGAAGCAAACCTGAGAACCTGCAGCTGTGAGGCAACAAGGCTACCACTGCACCATCAAATATCAAGCATTGCAACATTTATAAACCACAGATATTATGAGGAACAGATCAGATCAAATATGAGGTAAAAATCTGCAATGTTTTTACAAATGGTGGTGGGTAGGGAATTCAGGTCTTTAACACCTGCATACAAGGTACAGGTTTCAAGCCTGAGGTATTCCCTACCACACCACCATGAGCCTAACCACCAGGGGCATTTTCACACACATACACACACAACCACCATTAACTCCAGGTCCCTGTCCACCTGATGAGTGCAGCTGAAAAACCCGCGCATGCAGTTTAAAACTGCATAGACTTGTGGGAGCGCTCCTGTTCACGTGTCTCAATCAGGACTGCTGCTGAGTCAATCTGCGCATGCTCCATGCTCCAGACTGTCTCAGCAGCAGTCTGGACTAGTGCGCATGTGCGAAGTCCGCGAAATTTTAATTTGAAGTTGAGGGGGCTGCAGTCCGGCAGTCCAATAGCATGGGCTGCCCCTGCATCATAGAGTCATAGGTTCATAGATTATTACTAGGCTAACTGTTCTTATGGGCTATTTTAATCCTAGCCATTTACTTCATGGCAAAATCAAATCTTGCACATTGTGTCTGTAAGGTAAACACCTTAACCATGATACCAGCCTCCCACCCTTATATCAACCTCCTACACCATCAGGTCAAATTATAACAATGTGTAATCAGTTTATAGCCAATACAAAGCAATTAACAGAGTGGTACAAAGTGGAACAGGTTTTCTTTCATTTCCTGAAATGCAGAATCCTGTCAGCCACGAAGACTAAGTAACTGGCATATACAGTGTAATCTGTTGGCCAAGAGAAAGGACAGTGGCTAACTTAGTAAGTTGTCATTAGAGTGCAAGGACAACTCTGTTGGGGAGTATGTTAAAAACTAATTTCCAGCACAGGTAGACACATATTTGACTAGTTAATATACAGCAAGATTCTTCGTTTAATTTGCTTACGTTGTATCAAGATAAAATTCTCAGTGAAAATATTGTGGCAGAGCTCCAGCAATATCGGGGTCAGATGTAGCAACCACATGCACTCAACAGAAAGTAAAGAGAAAAACTCTATTAAACCATCTTATTATATTGAGGCAAATAAGTTAACACTTATTGTAAAAACAGATGAATGAACGACCACAAGTGCTTTGTTTCAGCTGAATAAGCATGATCAAAAACATCCCATTTGTTTCTGCCACTGCTACGTCTTATCTAGAAACCCACAGTATTGACAAAATCCTTTCTTTAAGTTTACAGGCATGGAAATGAGATTTCTAAGATGGCTGGATTCTGAGTAACAGCTTAATTTCAGCTCTCTCATTGTGAGAATCTCAGGTGAGAAAGCCAGTGAACTTGTCTTTTTGGGTACATTTCAGTAACTGGCTAGTAAGTACACTGCCTGGATGCCAGCAAAAAAGAAATTCAGGAAATCAATCACAAAAAGTGAGGAGAAAACACTGACTGGGAAGACTTCTGCAACTGTTCAGCAAAAAGCAGTGCAAACTCCAGCTTTGTTACAAGACATGACCTCAGGTAACCTAGAGGAAAAATAAGTCAAAAGTACTCAGAACTGATTAAAACAAATGAAACACTGAAGGAGTATATCAACTCAAACAACAAAGGGCAGAAAAAACTGGATGAAGCTTTAAACAAATATTCAGATGAGGTGATAAAACTGCAAAAATCATAGGTCGAAATGAAGAAAAGACTGGCTGAATATGATACTGCTCAAGAAGAGATGCTTCAAACACTAATAGAATTAGAGGAAAGAGCACATAGTGAAATCCCGAGATTTACTGCTGTACCAGAGAAGCTGGAAGGAACAGATTGTATTAATTTTATGGAAGCACAAATAAGCAACTTATAGGGGACTTCAAAGCATATGCCCTACTTCATGTTATTAATGTTTGGAAGAACATGTAGAAGAGGAGAAGAGGAAGGAAAGAGTTAACTATAAGTAAAGCAAAATTTTGTTCTTAGTAGTATTTTTATAATGCATGACATAATCTGCATGCTGTCAATTAAAGCTTTTTCAATTATTTTTGAGTGTAATAGGGATATGAAAGTAAACAGGTATCCCTGTTTTTTTTCCTTTTTCATTCTTTCTTCTTGTTCAGTTTTAAGAAATGTTGGCACCACAATGTAAAAAAAGAAGAAAAGTCTGGTCAAAAGAACATGATACAAAAAAACAAAACAAAAAAAAAACAAAAACGGATGTGCTTTTTTCTTACTCTTGCATAGCAGAGTGACTGGATTAAGTCCCTTGGCTTGTTCTAGTAACAAGTTTTAAGGGGAAGCAAATAAATGAAAAAGAACACTGAGTATAATAAAAAGTTTTCCTGTAGCAAATAAATGAGTGCTTATAGAGGCAACTGTGTATCTGGTTCTCATGTCTCCATTGAGACATTCTGATAAGGAGTGATAAAATCAGAGTACTTCTTTCTTTCAATGGCTAGGAGGTAATGTTTTCTGAAAGCATTCAAGTGTTTTCACAGTCTGGAAGAGGAATAAAGATAAGACAAAAACAGACAACACTAAGTAGAAGCACAGGCTGTACCATGTGTCTTAGCATGGATAGCCTTACTTATAGATTAATCCAAGTCTGTCAGTGTGGCTGTCAGTCTAGGACAATTGTTCCTAGTAGGAGGGTTAAACTTCTATATTTGAAGATGTACATAATTTTGTGTGTTAGTCTTAAGTTAACAGGTTTTAGGGGTGTTCTGCGGGTGTTTTTTTTTTTTTTTTTGAGGGCTTTCACTAAATAAAATGTTTTGTAAAATATGACATAGGTTTGAATGGATATGCAAGAAAAAATGTATAAAAGATCAACCTGCCAAACATTAGTGTATGCATGTAACACAAAAGCTGGAACTAGACATTCAAAAAGCTATTACACAAGGTGGGAATAATAGCTTCTTAACATAATGACAACACTTTCTATATTATCCTTAAATGTAAATGGTCTCACAGATACATATTCAAGAAAGAAAGAGTAGAGAACTATATTAAAAAATGTAGATTACAAATAGCTATGCTACAGGAGACACACTTGGGAAAATCTGAGCATGTGAATTTGATAAAGAAAGGTTTTCAGGATGGTTATTCAGTGGAATATCTGGGAAAAAGGAAAAGGGGAATACATATTAATTGCAAGAGGATCTCCATAGAAGTGGACAATAAAAAATAATAATGGTAGATTTGTTGTACTAAGGGACTACTGGCAAGGGAGAATGTAATACCGGCATATATTTATATTCTACCTAGTATACCTAAAACTGCTATAATGGAGCTTGAGAAAATTCTGGGAAAAATAATCAGCTTTTAGCAGGGAATAGTACTTATAGGTGGGAAGTGAAATTTGTTTTGCAGCAGTGAGGGTGTATCTGAGGGGCCCAGAAGGGAAAATATAACCAAAGAGGGTAGATTTCTGAAGAAATATATGAAAATATTTGGCATGGTAGATGTGAATTCAGCAGTAGGAGTTTGGAGTAAATTTATATATTATTCCCCAAGATATAAAACTGAGCTAGGCAAAACAGAACTTATATTTCACAGGAACATGGTGCATTTAATTGAAAGTTTTGATAAACATCCAATAACTATTTCAAATCATGTGCCAATTTGTTTGTGTCTTTCGGCTTTTCCCGGTTAGGGGTTGCCACAGTGGAACGCTGGTCCGCTAATGATTGGCAGTTGATTTTTACATACTGGCTTGCCAGGCCTGATGCATAACCTTCAACGAAGGTACGCCCATTCATGCATGTCTCCATGCAGAAGACACTCTATCTGGGAATTGAACCGGACAGCGTCTTACTGTGAGGCGACAACGCTACCGCAGCACCACCACCGTGGGTATATGTGCCAATAATAACTAAAATACAAATGCATGGTAATGCAATAAAAATGAGACACTAGAGCTTCCCCCATCTGCTGAAAGCAGAGGAATTTAAGGAATGAGTAGTGGAAATTATTTAGGAATTATTAAATAAGATAGAAAATTCTTCTTAAAATATAGCTAGGATGGTATAAAATTAAAGTGGAGTTTAAAAATAGAGTGGAAATAAAAGAAAAATTGACATGGCTAAGAAGTAACAAGAATTATTTAGGGGGACTGACAAAAGTTAAAGTATTGCAGAATATGGGGATTCTTACAGAACAAGAAGAGGAGTAACTGCAGAATGCTAAATAGAAAATAAGGTATTACCTTGATAATATGCAAGAGTTTAGAAAGACTGCTAAGTAACTGTTTTTGATAATAACTCCAGAGCACAAAAACTTTTAGCACAATGACTCAGGCAACGGAAAGTAGAAAGGGTTGTTGCCAAGTGCAGGGAGTCTATAACAAGGAAGATAAGAGATCCTGAAGAGGTACTAGAAATATTTCAGAAACTTTATTAAAATGTGTATAAAGAAGATAAATATGGAAATCAAGAAAAGATACAAAAGGAAATAATTATGGAAGAATTAAATATGCCAATGTTAGAGGTAGATGAGGCTCAATTACTAACAGTTAGGATAGGAAGAGATGAGATATAAATTGTGATGTATAATCAATATATATACAGAGAAGTCCACAGGAATAGCTAGTTTTCCTGTGGAAGTTTGGAAGCTAGGAGGAAAAAACTAATAAAGATGTAGAAGACTTTAACAGTATTTTAAGAGGAGTAGAAGCACCAACATCTTAGAAGAAAGCGGTGGTGGCTGCAATACCTAAAGAGGCTTCATATAGGCCCATTTGAAATCTAAACCATAATGTTTAAAAGAATAGCAAAGATGATGCCAAAATTGCAGCAAAAATGAAAAATGGATAATACAAAGCCAAAATGGAAAATCCAGAATTTTTTTATTAACCACAAAAAATTAAAAAACAGTTAAAACAGGCTATATAAATCCATTTAAACGTCACATGATAAATTCACAGCCTATCAAATCATTCAAAGTTCTACCCCCTCAAAAATGTGCAATTTCTTTAAGTCAAATTAACTATTTCATAGTCAATTTTTAAATTAATAAACATTAAACAATCCTCACCTCTTCCAACAAGCCATAAGCATTAAATTAATATAAAATTCACAATATATAAAAAAAATAGCCCTACTATATTAGACATGGTTATTCATCTTAATAGTCTCTTCAATTTAAAACAGGAGCTATGCTGGATTGTTCATTAAGTCCTGGCCAGCAATAAGCATTTCAAAAGATCTGCCAGTAGATTTCTGTAATTTCCAGATTTACCTTCCAACCCCCTCCCCCCGGATCATTTCTGATTTGCTGTAGTACTGCAAATGTAAAAATATGCTCTGGATATTCCAATATGTGTTTGTGCAATGTGTTGTGCTTTTATTTTTATGTATTTCATAAAAATGTTCATATATTCTTTCACGGAGCCTCCTTTCGGTCTTCCCAATATAAAAGTGCTCACATTGTTGGCACAATGGCACATATACTATTGCTTTACTATCGCAATCTGCCCTAAAACACATCTTAAATTGCTTCCCTTTTATCTGGACTCTATCTCACATGAATATGCATTTACAATATGCACATCTACCACATCTGAACATGCGCACATTCCTTTGTGTAATAGTGACCTTACCCTCAAATATATTCTTGAGGGTGCATCCTCTTCTATAAATAATAGAAGGAGCTTCTCCCATCTTGTCCCTGATGGACCTATCCTCCCTTAAGATTGTCCAGTTCTTTCTTAAGTATTTCCCTTATAATACTACTATCTGAACTAAAAGCAATGATAAGGGATAACAAATAGTTATTTTTATTATCCCTTTCACCTTCATTAGTGCTAGTAAGTGCCCTTGCTGTACAGCTGAGCAGTGGGAAGAAATATCCTATATTCTGTTTATGGGTGACATCCTGAACCATCTCATTAACAATTGATTCAAGATAACACCTGTTAAGGAACATCTGCTTCATGGTCACACATTCCTCCCTCTTGATGTCAAAATGGATAGATATGGATCAATGCAGTTTTCTAGAGGGAAGGCAAACATTTATTAACATTAACAGAACAATCATGATCCAGAGTGACACCGAATGTAAGAAAATACCACTGTTGTTGTAGGATCTTGACACAAAGAAAGTATTCAACAGAGTAGGCTGGGATTTTATGAGAAGGACAATGGAAGCATTTGCATTCCCTGATAAAATTATAAGGTTGATTAGGAGCATATATGAAGGATTGGAGGTGAAAATTAAAGTGAGTGGGTTCCTCTATGATAATTTCTGTTTGAGCAGAGGAACCAAGCAGGGGGTCCTTTGTCATTTGCATTATATTTAGAGCCATTGGCAAAGAAAATAAAGGACTGAGAAATTCAAGGATATAATTGGTATGGAAGTCAAAAAAAGCTGGCTTTATTTTCAGATAATATTATTTTATTCCTGATAAAACCAGAAAAAAGAAATCTCAGTGCTGTTGAACATTTTGAGACAGTTTCAAGTCTTTTCGGGATACAAAATTAATGAAGCTAAAATAAAGGCAATAGCTGTGAACTATGTACTCACACACACATTGGTTCATCAATATCCATATTTATGGGGACATGATAAAATGATATACTTAGGAGTATGGATTCAAGAGTCTTCTGTGGCAGCTAAGGGTATGTGGTAAAAGACTAAACAAAAGATAATACAAAACTGAGAATTGTAAGCTCTGTTTTATGGATATGGATAGCAAGATACAAGCAGTTAAAATGTTTTTAGTCCCTTTAGTTTTATACCAGTAGTGTCCAACCCATGGCCTGCGGGCCGCATGCGGCCCTCAGAGCTCTTCCATGCGGCCCACAACCCTTAAGTTCAAATTTAACTTTTTTTCAACACCCGTGATCTTTAACTGGTGTGCGCATGTGCCAAAAGCACCCTTCAATTAGTTTTTCGCACTGATATAGGAATCAGTGTATTCACGGCAAAGAAGAGCTGAAGAAGAAGGAGGATTTGTTGATCACGCCTAAGAGTTGATGAAGAGGGATTTCTCATTTGAAAAGTGCACAGTACAGCATCTCCTGACTGTATTAACAGGTAAGCTAGTATAGATAGACACTGTGCTGGAAAAAGGAAAAGCGTCATGTAGTGTAATTGTTAGCATACTGTATTAAATTACAGTCACATGTGAAGTTTTGTATCACTGATAAGGATTAAAGAAGATCTATGATGGATCCTCGTGTAAGTCATATTAACATAATATGGTGTTAGCTGAGAATGTTACCAGAATATAGGTTTTGTGTAATTGGACTAGAAGCTCTCTAGTTGTCTTATAGCTTTGATGTTGAAACCACTCACTGAGTCTGTCTAGTAACAGACAATAATCTACTTTATTTAATGCCTTCGAGAAGTCAAGGAAAACTGGAAGCATGATTGTCCTTGTCGCTGCATGTTTATATCTTATTCATAACTGTCACAACTTGCTAGTGCTATGACCAGTTGTAAAAACACACTGAGTCTATAATAAAATGCTACGGTCTTCAATATGTAGCTTGCTTTGGAGAGGAGCTACTCTTTCCAAGACTGTTGTGAAAAGGATTGAATATGCTTATTGGCCTGTAATTATCAGTTTTGTGCATATTGCTTCCTTTTTTATGTGTATTATTTTTTCTTATATATTTCTATGACAGTGCATTTCTGTAGGCTTCTGTTATTTAGTACTGGTATTGGATAAACAACAAAAGGAGTTGTCTTAATAAAGTAAAGTGGAGGATAGTATATAGATATAGTTCAATGATTTTTAATTTAAGAAATTATTCTTTCACTGTATTGCAGGTAGTAAGTAAGATCACTGTTTCTCTTTGCTCATAGGTCTTTAGGCATAACATAAATATATAAACTTATAGTTAATATTTCAGTCTGGGTGAGAGTTCATAAAGAATAGCTTATCCTCAGTATGAATTCCCTTCCCATTTGCTGTATGTATGGATTTTGTAACTTTTTTCTTTGAAGTGTTGCATTATTAGTTATTTTACATGTCTTTCATTTACTGGCACTTGTTTCAAATAGCTCTGTACGGATTTTTGAAATATTCTTCACCAGAAGTCTTGTGAATTGTCTGTACAATGTTTGTCTTTTATTAGCCATTTAAAAGCTTTGGTAAACCAAGGATCCTGCTGTCTGTGCTTTGCACTAGTTTTGAATGTGCATAGGTATTCAAGATGTTAAACGACATAATATTATACAGATGCACAGAACCACCAAGACTAAGCAAATTAAATTATATAGCTGAGCCCAATCAAAAGAATGTAAATCCTCTTCTGTTTGAGCAGAAGGCTGCTTTGACGTCTTATGTTTTTGAGTTAGATAGGATGAGTTAGTTGATTACATTGCCAGACTGCAAAAGTTTACAGGTGGTCCCTCAGCTGACTGATTAAGGTGCCAACAGCAATGAAATTGCCTCAATTTTTAGCCAAGATCCAGTCCAGTATACTCTGAGCATCAATTTTATAGTCTGTTCAAGTAGGAGAATTAACTGTGTGAAACCAAATTTATTTACACTTTATTGACTGGGTTAGTTCTCTCAAGGCCATTGGCCTCTTTTAGGGGACACCCACAGTGGTTTACATACTTAGTAGGGGTAATTTTTCTAGGGCACCAGAAAAAATTTTCCTACTGTTTTTGATAAGTGCCATGAAATCTTTTATTTTACATCCACCTTAGCCTCCACCAACTCATACAGCTGACACCTCAGTTTAACATCTCATTCAAACGATGACACACCCAGGAGTGCAGAACCACCCCCCTTATGTTCTGGTGTAGTGTCAGTACTAAAAAGTTAATCCAGCTATATGGTGTGGGTGTAGAACTTACAGCCTTCTATACCACAGGCAAGTGTTCTACCTGTTGAGCTACTCAGACTGCATATTTTACCCATTAATACTGATGTTGTTATTGACCTTAGATTTGTATAACCACACAGATGGCTACAACAAGCAATTGTTAAAGTCAACAGTAATTTTATAAAACATAAAAACATGGATTGTTTTGAAGCAACAAAAGGGGCAAGAGGGTCATTCAATAGCAAAGATGTGAAAGAGAGGCTTACTCAATAGTTTACATTGTGTGCACCTGTACTTTGCCCATCCCCCATTATAATACAAGCACTGACTGCAAAATTAGAATACAAAGCTTGCAAACTCACCAGAGCAATGCACTGAATTAAATGCTTAAATTCTTATAACCTTGATTTATGAAAATAACTGAGAAAAAATAGTCGCCAGTATTGTTAAAGTGCTTATTTTCTTATAAACCAATCTATTTAGGTTTTTAAATAAATCCAGACCTACAAAATCTGATAACTCACCAAATGTAGATGGCTGGCTTGAACAAGGTGGCAGTGATATGCACAGGAGGTCAGCATGCTGGTAAGAGTGACTATAACTTAGGCAGGGGGCAGCGGTCGGCATTGGAAGGGATAGGGTAAAAACAGACTATACTGGGTGGCAATAGTATCTACAGGATGACAGTTGGACTGCAAATAATAACAAAGGGCTGCACAAGTTGTGATGGCCTGCACTGAGTGACAGTGACCTACCTCTGAGTGTCAGTGGTGTGCACAATGTATCAGCAGCCTGTAGAAGTGACAGCGGCTAGCACTAGGTGACAGTGACCTGCACAAGATGACTATGGTCAACATTAGATGGAAATGGCCAGAACAAGATGACAGTATAACCTGCATAGGATGTCAATGACCCGCACTAACAGTGGACTGCACAGGATGGTGGTCACTAGCCCTGGATAACAGTGGCCTGCACAGAATGCAGTGAGTTGACTGTGGACTGCACAATATGACAGTAACCTGCAGAAGATGACTGTGGCCACACTGGGTTACAGTAACCTGCTCAGAATAGTAGTGGTCTGATGCTGATGTCAGTGAGTGGCTGACACAAGGTAGAAGTGACTTGTCCAGGTTATCAGTTGTCTGCAAAGATGATAGTAATTTTAGTGGTGATAGTAACTTGCACAAGATGGCAGTTACTGTCTCTGAGCAACAGGCAGTAGTGACCAACAACAAATCGTATTGTATAGGTATAAAATAGGTATGGAGAGTAATAAATAGCATTAATGCATTAGGACAATCATGCTTCTTAAAAGCCAGTAGCTCCAATGCTTGAAAAATGAACTTATTAACCTGTGAACATTTTTGCATTATCTCAGTGGACAAAGAATTAATTACTTACATATTGTGAAAAAAGAGCCTATATGTGCATCATCAAAGCCCTAGGTCACATTTGCCTGGCAATGTTTGATTATCTGTGGATACAAGTGCATTTTTTCAGTTATAACTCACTTTTATTTATGCAGGTTTTCTACCATAAGCAGTTACTGCATGACCTTACTAAAAGTATTTTGTAAACATTTACTTATTATGAATGATGCTGTGTTTAATTCTATTATTGCATATGGTTATATCAATATTACTTTATGGTAACTTAGTTGGTACTACAGAACTTAGCTTTGAATTTCTCTTTTTGAGTTTTAAAAAGTCAGTGTTTCAAGCTGTTACACAATGAAAGGATCTATCACAGTCTGAGTAACATTCTTTACTAATTTATATGGTAAATAATGCTGAATCATATTAATTCATCAAATGAAATTTTTATAAGTCGGGGGGTAGCAACTGGTTATCACTTAATGTTTCATTTTACAGGTCAGGATATAGAATTTTGTATGGTGTACTGTATAAGGAGGTTATGAGATGGTAACCTAATATAAATCAAGGTCTGATGTTATAACCTTGCTGCTGTTTAAAAAGAAAAGGGGGACTGGACTGCAGGTTAGTAACCTTGCACAGAAAAAAGTTGAAGTAGATAACTTGACACAATAGTGATTTGAAAACCCTGGGAGTGAAAGGTCATATTCCTGTAATTGCTTCTGAGTTTCTGAGAGGTCTGACTTAGTCCACTAATCATATGCCTGTCACATTTGACATGTCAGTCCAAGTCCTTTGGTGGAGCAAATTCATTCAGAAATGGAGTGATCAAAATATTTGGTTGATGCATCTCATTATTAAGACCCTTGCAGGTAAAAGAATGGCACTGTTGGTGTTGAAATGTAGTCGACAAGAACTTAACCAGAGCTATATGGTGGTGAATTGAGTTCTTCAGGTTAGAGCTAACAGACACAGCATTAACTTTAATGAGGATGGTCAGAGATCACAGTCAATCTGGGGGCTGGTTTCTCCCTCTTTCTCCAGATCCCCAGTAAGACTCCCCACTGGCACATCTACAGGGTTAAGATCTCAGGTGAGTGGTCAAGCCAGAACTTTCAGCACCCTCTCTGTCCAACCAGTGCTTCGTGTCCCTGTCCAAGTAGCTGACACACACACACACACACACACTTTGAGATTTGATTTATATACAATAACACACAGACACTCCTGGGGAAGGCTGGTACAGGTTCACTAGCAATGTCCCCTTCTGCCCAGAGTATAAGGTAGTACCACTGCCACCAACAACTATTCAACTATTACTTATCAGCTACTATAAGGCCCTTCCCAAAGGGTGACCAATCTTACTGTGCAATGTTACTATTATCCAAATGGTAAGTATGACCAACAACAAAACTAGTGGAGTGGGCTATACAGTGTCACCAAATACATATACAAGTACTCTGAGCTTAAATATCTCTAACAAACTAGTCACAATTAAAAGGTTAAATATTTAATAATAAATAATAAAAGAACAAGACAATACTCAATAACTCAGCACAGTGACAACAGAGTTCAGAATCACAGCAAATATTTTAACAACATTGCAGGACAGTCTCACATAAATACAGAAAACATCTGTCTGCTGTCAGATGCAGAATAATTTGAAATGGTTCAGTCTACTCTAGCAGCTCTAGCTGCTAACTGGACAATGGAAACCTTTATTTTCTTGCGGATTTTTTTTTTTTTTTTTTTACTTTGGTAACATGCAAAGTGATTATACTCGATGTAATTCTTCCACAACCTGACAAAAACAAAACAAAAAAATCATAATAAAATAAAATGCACAACTGCACGGGTAGTTAAAACATACCCAAAGGGGATGATGCATTTTTTGGCATTTAGCTTGAGGCCATATTTCTGGCACCAGTCATTTGTTTGAGTGAGACCCTCTTGTAGCTTATTCAGAATTGTTTTATTAAGTCAGTAATGTGAGTTCTTTACTTTATTGCAAATTTGGTGACTTTTTTTTGTGGATTATAATATTGTAGGACTGGTAATGTTGACATTTTACATACTTGGACTGCTGGAGTGTTTTTTCCAGTGAGAATTGGTACTGCTGTAGTGAATAACTAAAATAACAGTGCTAGTGTGTGCCAGTGTTTTCTTTGCAAGTGAATGAGTTTCCTTGGGTAGCATGCAAAGTAAACAGTGTTTAACTTACTGGTAGGGCTATGATTAGGCTATTGAAAGCTACCATTCTTGTACCAGTAAGAAACTGTTGCTTACATGCTAACCATACATGTTCATAGCTCTATCGCAGTCCATCTGAATTTCATGAATTCCTCCTGTGTCTCTCCTGCCTGGATATTTTTGTGCTCCGTTGTGGATATAAAATGCTTCTTCCAACACCATTGACATATACTATAAATACGGCTAGTTTTAGTTTTTATTTCCTTATTTTTTAACGTAAATTGTTAGCCATTGTTTTAAAAATAAATATAACTAGGGATAAAGTACTAGTAGTTAATACTAGTTACTCCTTTTTTACTTTTCAGCATGGCTTCTGCACCATGCCAAAACAAAACTGCCACAAAGAAAAATAGCAGATGAAAGAAGAGTGTTTCAGGAGAAATGGACAGATGACTATTTCTTTGTTGAATCTAATAACAAAGTACTTTGCTTACTATGCAGAGAAGTGGCATTCGTTTTCAAGGACTACAATTTGAAAAGGCATTATATTCAAACGCATTCTAAATTAAGTGAATTGCAAGGAGTGTGCCATAGGCAAAACATATTAGATATTTATTCGAGGTGTTGACAACGATTTCAATATTACTGAAGAACTGGCCTTTCTGGCTCCACTTAAAGATACCACGGAGTCTGTTGACCATGAAGCACTAAAAGCAACACTGGCAAGATTTTCCTTGACCATTGAAAACATGTCTGGCATAGTAACCGACGGTGCTCCAGCTATGGTTGGAAAAAAGGAAGGTTTAACAACAATGATGGAAGATGATGCAAAACAGATCAGTAATGTGAGTTTCATGAAGTACCAATGCATTATACATCAAGAAAGTTTGTGTGCACAGACTTTAAAAATGGAAAATGTTATGAATGTTGTTATTAAAACAATAAATTTTATATGATCCAGGGGATTAAATCACCGCCAGTTTCAAGAGTTTCTGAATACCTTGGAAACTAGCTATGGAGACATTGTGTACTTTACTGCAGTAAGGTGGTTAAGTCATGGTAAAATGTTGAAACGATTTTATGATTTGAGAATGAAATAAAGTGCTTTATGGAGTCAAAAGGAAAGCCTGTACCCGAATTTGAAAATGCAAACTGGATGGCTGATTTAGCATTCTTAGTAGACATCACTGCTCATTTAAATACCTGCACCTCCAAGGTGAAAATCTACTAATAAATGACATGTTTTAAACAGTGACAGCATTTGAAGGGAAACTGAAATGATGGCACTGTCAGGTTAAGAATAATAACTTCATTCACTTTGAAACACTGTCTGAGCAAAGCCACGTAAATACTGAAAAATATGCGGCATTAATTAATAGTTTATCACAGGACTTTGAGAGCAGATTTCAAGACTTTAGAAAACACCAACAGAATTTCAGTATATTTGCTACTCCATTCTCAATTGACATCAACATGTTGCCTGCAAACCTGCAAATAGAATGCATAGAATTGCAGTCAGATATACAATTTAAACATTTTTGCAAGTGTCTTTATTGGACTTTTATAAGTTGTACCTGCCTAAAGAAAAATATCCATCACTTCACAAACATGCCCTGTTCGTGACATCTCTGTTGGGGAGTACATACATTTGTGAGCAATTTCTTTCTCGTATGAAGTATACAAAAAAATAAAATCAGAACTAAAATTTCAGATGAGCATCTTGAAAATACTCTTCACATCGCCACTACCTCTATCAAAACCGATATAGACGCACTGGTATCAAAAAGACAGGCTCAGTGTTCACATTAAAAAGGTTATGCTCATATTGATCTATATAGTGTTATTTGATCACACCAGGGACATGACAGAAGAAACCAGATTAACATCTAATGGAGCTACAGAATCAAGGACAGTTGAATTTACATAAATGTTGTCTATGGATGGGAATCCATTATTGAGACTATCATATGCTGAACTAGCCAAAGCAGCTCTTGTACAGAAAGATACAAATTTACATGTTGATGCCTTACAGTCAATGAGGAAATTAGAAGATGTCTTGAGTAAAATTAAAAATGCCCAGTGGCAGAAGAGACATATGGAGGCTTGTGTGATGTTTAAGATTGTTCCTAGAGGGCTCCAAATATTGAAAATGCCAACCTTTGTCAAAAATCTGTTTTTAAACAGGGGTTTGTCATTTATTCCTTCGCAAGGTGTGGATGTGAGTAGTCTGATAGTAGATATTAAATATTTTGCTAGGAATGTTGCACTGGGAATGCAGTTTGGTAAAAGTGATATGAATAATACTAATGTTTCTTTATTTAGGAAACCCTCAGTGTATACACCTCTTTTGCATCCCCTACTTGAAAGTTTTGAAAAAGCTTGTACAAATGATTTTTTGATGCCTTTTGAAAATAATAGGATGAAACCTGAATTTTTTAATTTAACTAAAGATGAGAAACTGGCTCTGAGTAGGTTACAAAATAATGCTGATGTAGTAATAAGACCAGCGGATAAAGGGGGTGCTACAGTGTTATTAGATAAGAACTATTATGATAATACTATTAATGAAATGTTATCAGATAATACTACCTATATGAAGCTGAATATGTCTGATTTAGATAAACTGATTAAAACAGTACATACTGATTTGTATGACATGTTAATGTGTGATATCATTAATGACAGTTTATATAGGTATTTTTTAATTGAAAAACCTCTAGTACCTATGTTTAGAGGTCTCTCTAAAATACATAAGGTTATGGACAAACCCCTATTAAGACCAATAGTTTCAGGTAAAGGTTGGTTGACTGAGAGTATGTCAATCTATCTGGAGAAACAATTAAGACCAATAGTAGATTCCACGGACTCAATCTTACATGATACCCAACAATTTCTAGAAACGCTAGCACCCTATAATCTTGATAGCAAGCTTAAAGATTCAGATTATATGGTGACACTAGATGTAACATCATTGTTCTCCAGTATACCGAATGATGCAGGTGTGGATTTTCTGAGATTGTATTTGATACGTAAAGGTTTAAACAACAACCAGATTATGAGGATTACCATGCTGCTAGAATTAGTTCTTATGAATAATGTCTTTACTTTTAATAGTGGCTACTATCTTCAGACAAGAGGTGTAGCGATGGGCACTTCATGTGCCAACTCTTGCTAATCTAGTATTAGCATATTTGGAGGTCACCTATATATTAGAACATATGACATACTCTAAGTTTATCAAATACTATAGACAGTTTGTGGATGATGTTTTTTTGATTTGGGGAGGGGATTTGGAAAGCCTGGAAGAATTTGTTACATATATAAATGGAACCACAACTTTTTTGACATTGACTAGTACGAGTTCACAGACAAGGACTGAATTTTTAGATGTCATGTTGCAGAAGGATAATGAGACTCTAACAACAGAGATATATAGGAAACCCTGTAGGAGGAATGCCATCCTACATAGAGATAGTATGCACCCCCCGCACATACATAAGAATATTGTTAAGAATCAGGCAATATGCCACTCTCGCCTAATAAGTGATGATTCAGTGTTTTCTGATGCTATTGTAGGGATGGAACAGGAGTTTATGGATAGAGGTTATCATAGGAAAGATCTTATAACATTACATGAAGTTGAACGTGATCAAGCAGGACTACCCTATATTAAAAGAAGTGATCCAGTATGGGAGCAACATACTAGGAATAGATATGAAAGGAGAAGTATAGTTATTCCCTGTACTAATAACAATAGTTCTGTTGTAGATGCTATTAAAAAGCATTGGGGAATTCTACAGTTAGATGAAAGCATTAAGAACTTGGTGGGCACTAATCCTGGTATTAGTTACAGAAATACTAATTCACTAAAAAGGATGCTTTGCTATGAAAAGAAAGGGAGAAATAGGATTATCTCACAGAGAAAGGGAACATATGCTTGCCATAATTGTAATCAATGTAGTTTTATTATGAACTCAAATATTTTTGAACATCCGGATACTGGTGCTAGGTAAGAGTTTAACCATTATGCAGATTGTAAATCCAGAAATGTGGTTTACCTTGCTCTGTGCAATAAATGCCAATGCTTTTATATTGGCAAGACCAATAGAACGCTGAGAGAATGGATTAGGGAACATATTTATGCCATTCATAGAGAGAATAAAGGTAATGCTCTAGCTAATCATGTTCTGCAACATGACACAACGCATGCTTTTAGATTTATGGTTTTGGGACATATGTATGCCACAGAGAGGTTAGGGAATATCAATAATAGTACTGAAAAGGGAGAAGCTAAATGGATTATCAAGCTAGCAGCTGACAAGGGACATGGCCTCAATGATAAGCTTTCACTTAAATCATTTCTAGCAGACAGGCCATTTAGACATTAGTTCTATTTATTTACATATGTATGGTGTTTGTCAACTAGTTTTATGTAAATGTATATATGTGACTGTAATGAAATAGGCATCTTGATATTTTGTTTAGTATGAAAATGTTTCATTTAGTGTGAAAATATGTTTTTTATATATTAGCACCTAAGCTTTTTATATATTAGCACCTAAGCTATGCTTTTAATATGGTGAGGTTCTTTATGATGTTTTTCTGTTTTGAATTAGTTTGTGCACCCATGGTATTGTTTTTAGTAGTCATGTGTTTGAAATCAAGCTTTTTCTAGGTGTAATATTGGTGTAATATTGGTATTTAAGCAGCTTTGAATTTAGGAGTTTTATTTTAAGTCTGATGAAGCGTCCTGAGAGACGTGAAAGCGCTTACTAATTCGAATAAAGGATTGTTTTTACTTCAACTTTGGGAATTATCATTTTATGCATTGACTTTTATATGGTTTGCTTTGATAGCCATGGCGTATCTACCTCTCTTTCTTTGGTTTTTATAAAGTTAGTTATTTGTTGAAATTTGTGAAAAGTAAACACTGGAAGACCCTTTCAAATTTTCAGCAAACATTGGGAAACGACTCAAGTTGGAGATGTCTAGTGATCAAAGGAGGTGTCATCTGATGATGCTACGCCTCATTGGGCAGATCTGTACAGGTCATCTGATGATGCTACGCCTCATTGGGTGGATCTGTCCAAATCGTCAGCTGAAATGTGTACTCATGCATATTGGAGAGGCAACTGCAAAAAGCAGGTGTGAGATAACCTTGTGAAATTGGAGTGTGTTGTCACATATTATCATGTTCTTTTTGGCTCCGTAGTAAGTGGGTGAACCAAAATTGAATGTGTTCTACCATCTGTTATTCAGTGGAACAAATGTAAAAATATAAACTGTTCACTTTTTAAGAAGTAAAGGTCTCATCATTCCTGCAAGCTCTGCACCACCACTGATGCACCTTCTTTCATCTTCAGACCAGCCTCAGCAGATAGCAGTGCAACATCAACAAATCTTGCCAGTACCAAATGTAGTCATGTCTTGAATAATTTCAGGGACAGATTCCAAAGGTAGAAATTTGCATTTTCAAAGGGGTGCTCAGTTTGAGAACACCTCTAATAAACCTTCCTTCATCTTCAGACCAGCCTCACAAGATAGCAGTGCAACAGCAACAAATATTGCCAGTGCCAGATGTAGTCATGTCTTGAATATTTTCTGGGACAGATTCCAAAGATAGAAATTTGCATTTTCAAAGGGGTGCTCAGTTTGAGAATGCCACTGATAAACCTTCTTTCATCTTCAGACCAGCCTCACCAGATAGCAGTGCAACAGCAACAAATATTACCAGTTCTAGATGTAGTCATGTCTTGCATAATTTCAGGGACAGATTCCAAAGATAGTTATGTAATGTACATTTCCAAAGGGGGGTGCTCAGTTTGATAATACTATTTAAGATGGCAAATAGAAAACTCTGGGAACCATCCACAGAGTGAAATTGTTTGTTCGGAGTACTGAAGGACAGAGAATTGTAGGTCTCATCATTCCTGCAACCATCCACAGAGTGACGGTGTTTGCTTGGAGTACTGAAGGACAGAGAATTGTAGGTCTCATCATTCCTGCAAGCTGTGCATCACCACTGATAAACCTTCTTTCATCTTCAGACCAGTCTCACCAGATATCAGTGCAACAGCAACAAATATTATCAGTGCCAGATGTAGTCATGTCTTGCATAATTTCAGGGACAGATTCCAAAGATAGTTATGTAATGTGCATTTCCAAAGGGGTGCTTAGTTTTATAATAACATTTAAGATGGCAAATAGAAAACTGTGGGAACCATCAACAGAGTGAAAGAGTTTGTTTGGAGTACTGAAGGACAGAGAATTGTAGGTCTCATCATTCCATCAAGCTGTGCATCACCACTGATGCACCTTCTTTCATCTTCAGACCAGCCTCACCAAATAGCAGTGCAACAGCAACAAATGTGGCAACAGCTTAATCCGAAGAGTATTTGGCACTTCATCGATGCTACACAGTGACAACAAGCAGAGGTCCAATATCCCAGTAGTGGCGACATTCCTACTGCAATGGAATTGGAAACAGAAGAATACGGGAGCACTTTGGATGACATATGGACATTAAGGACATGACGGAAGACATGGACATCTTTAAGAAACCAGCAAAATCAACAGGTATGATCTCATACAAATGGAAGGGTTCCTCACCTGTTAATTTTTTTTTTTTTTTTGTTACAGATAAACAAAGATGTTAGAATTAACTGTTATTTTAAGAATTAGAATGAGAATTTGAATTTTAGGGCAAATATTAGGCATTTATTACATTTATTCATTGTTCAAATTCACCTAAAATACAGCCAGGGGGTCGACTTTGATCACCAGCAACAGCGAAGCAGTTAACTATATGATATATTTTATATGCGGCCCCAAGACAAATTCTGTTGACTCAATGCAGCCCCAGCAAGTGAAAAGGTTGGACACCCCTGTTTATACACAGGTCAAGCACATTTTTATCAACCACAGGAGAAGCTGTGTATAGCAATAAATAAAGATCTGAAGGATTATTTCTGGGAGGGGAAGATGGCAAGAGTCAAGTGTGATAAGCTGATTCTTCAAATGGAACAAAGTGGTTTGAGATCACCTGATTTGGTACTTACATATCGCAACCAGATTTTTAACGTCCTATAATTACTAATGTTTTCACAAAATGACTGTAGGTTAAATTAAAAATGAGTGTGTGAACTTCCACTTACTACTGTTTCACCTTGCTTGAGAAACAGGAACCAGAATAAGAAACGCAAGCAGGAGGTTGTCAAACACCTGCAAGCTGACAACAATTTTCAGCAAGTGCTTTTTTTTAATGCACACAGCCTACAACCATTCTGTATACCACTCTGACCAGAAAAACAGGGCAACTGTGATCCTGTAAGTGTTTTTGTACTAGTTTTGAACTGACCTTCCTAAAGTAAGACTTGAGCCATTATGGTACTTTTCTTAACACAATCTGGTGTCTGTATTCATTACATATGTCAGGACCCTCTTCCTCTTGAAAGTAAAGATCCTTTGTAAGCTGTTTCTTGTAGGCACTGCACTTAAAATTCTAGTAGTACTTTCCAGACACTGGGCATAATCCGCATTGAACTCAGAATTCACTTTGCAGGATTTCTCCTAGGCGGACCGTGCTCCAAACTTGCAGATCACAGTCACTTTAACAGTAAAATCCTCTTCTTCTGGAAAATGGTCCATCAAACTGAGGTTAACCTGCTGTTCAGACAACTGTCCAAGAGCAGAAAAAAGGAGTCCAGAATTGCTGCTAATATAGCGACACGAGCTTGCGAGTAAACGATGTAAGTCAGAGTTTGCATCCCCACAAAGACAACCTCGACTATCTTAATTCTGGGGAATTAAACCTTTCTAACAGCTTACTGCTGCTGATTTCAGGCGTACTACATGTAAATGTCAGCAAATGTTTTAGGCCACCGAAAACATTACTAATAACAGGATGTTAAAAATCTGGTTGCAATAATATGTAAGTACCCCTGATTTGAAGTGTATTTCAGAGCTATACAGTTAAGGCTCCTATAAATAGTACAAGCAGAAAGCTATAATTCAAAGTGGAAAGGGATAATGACAAAACAAGGGGACAGCTCAAGAAACAAGGACAGATTGAGATGTTGGATGCAAATCCTTAGGGAGAACAACAATAACCATACAGGATATTATATTCATAAATAGCAGAAAGTATTCTAAGAACTATGGCAGCATGGGAATGCAAAAAGGAAATTCTGTCCATAGAGATTACTGCAATTAGGGATGCAGACAGTAGGCAAGAGGGGGCAGGATTTTTTTGGAGAAAACTGGCAAAGGAACGAGGGTATTGGGAGCAAATAATTAGAGAGGTAAAGGTAATAGATGGGAAGAGGCCAATAATTTATTTGGACTTCAGGCTAGAGATTGTATTCCTTTCTGCTAAGCAAAAGACCAGCACTGGTAGAGATTTTAGTAGAATCTAGAACATAAGTTGCTGTTAACATAGGGATAATTAGTAGAACATTTATCATTTTACATGATAACTATAAGAATCAATCAGAGGAGGTTAGAAAGGATTGGGAAGAGAGAATGGGTAAGCAGTTCACAAAGAAACAATGAGGGGATATATGCATGTCTCCGAAATATGCAACAGAGTCTAGAAGATTTAGGATCTTTGCTTAGAAGTGTTTAAATAGATATCTTATACCCCAAGTAGACTCCAAAAAAATTTCCTCAGGTAGACAGCAAAATGTTGAAGGTGTGTTGGGGAAGAAAGAGGTAACTGAGAACATATTTTCTGGGATTGTAAAGAGTTAGCAGTCTTTAAAAATTCCCTACAGACTGCTCTATCAGACATTCTGGGTGAGAAAATTGGTATAACTAAGGAAATATTTTTTAAGCTATGATACAGAATTGGAATTGCATAGACATAGTAAGGCCTTGCTGATCTTAATTATCATAGCTTCCAAAAAAGCAATTACTAGAAAATGTAAATTAAAGTCTAAACCAACTGTATTAGAAGTAGTAAATATAGTAACAGAGATAAAACAACTAAAAATTAGATCTTTAGAAAAGGATAGGAGCAAATTACATAGAAAGAATGGGAATTGTGGGAACAATATATGCAGAATAACATTTTGGAGGAGGAATGAGGTTTAAAAGAAGGCAGGATTTGAAAAAGGTATGTAATGTTTGACTGACAATGACTGGATAGACTTTATGTAATGTATAATGTATGCAACTAAAAATATGTCAGTATGGTTTGTTTTCATCTATATAAATGTATGCTTGCCTATTTCATAAATGATAATTTAATAAAGATGTTCCTTGTTTAAAAAAAATAGGCATGGAAGTGAACCAAGAGGGTCTAGGAAACTTCAACTAGAGTGATTCTGTGTGAAAAGGATTATGGACTCTTTCTATTCCTATATCTTCTGTCAGCAGGCCAGATGATTTTACATCATATCTTTCATGAACCCAATAAAATTCACCACCTCAGCCTTTTCAGGAATACCTGTGAAGCATGTATTTTACCACTGCTTTTTCTGTTGTCTATATCCACAGTTTTATCCTAAACATTCCAGCTTTGTTCTAAGTGGTTATTCTGTGTTTCACTTCCTTCATGTCCTTTTCAAATCCACCAGCTGCTCAGAATAAGAATTCAAGGCTGCTTACCCTTCTTCCATTCTTTTATATGGCATTTTACTTTAGTCCAGTAAAACAGTATTAATCTTGAACATTTCTGACATAATTGACTAAAATCTCTCGCCTCCCATGAGGGTCTATATTAGATAATCGAACTTTCAAAAGTTCGACTGTCATGTGGTTGACACCATATGATTGAACTTTTAAAAGTTTGAACATCTAATAAAAAAAAAAAAAACTACACAAATAACCTACCTGAACGTTTTAAGCAGAGGGGCAAGCACCCCCTGCACCCCCCTCTGCTCTTTAAATATACCAATGGCAAGATTACACTACAGTGCAGAAAAGGAATTCTCATTCTGCGCTGTATGGAGATCTTCATTAAAACGTTCAAACTTTCAAAATTCGATCATATGGTGTTGACAATTGACACTCAGACTTTTGAAAGTTCGATTATCTAATATAGACCCTCCCATGATGGCCATTTTTTTTTTAGTTGGCAACTTTTCAGTTTTATTTTCAAGACAGTCCTCCTTAATCTGGAATTCAGTTTGATTTTCTGGCAACGTCAAACTGATATAATCATCTTTTTTTTCTTTCATTTCATCATATAAGCAGAATTAATAAACCACAACACCACCAGAGCTTCAAAGATGAATCTGTATTGATAGTTTCAGTATTGTAGCATTACATTACAATTTTAATTTTGGAAGAAGAGGGAGCTCTGTTCAAATACTCCTTTTGTGTTCCTGCCTAAACACAAAGTTGCATTTTAATATTTTGTTTAGAGTTGTGAATAAGAGCATTTAGCAGTTAGCATTGCCACCTCACAGCAAGAAGTTCTGGTGATCCTCGGCTGGGGTGCCTTCTGTGTGGAGTCTGTGGTTGCATGGGTTTCCTCCGGGTGCTCTGGTTTTCTCCCACATCCCAAAGACATGCTGTAGGTGGATTGGATACTCTAAATTGGCCCTAGGCGTGAGTGTGTGCATGTGCCTTCCATGGAAGGTTGGGCGCTGGGCTGGCAACTCGACACTGTAAAACTCCACTGCCAATCATGAGCGGACAAGTGATCTGCTGTGGCGACCCCAACCGGGAAAAGCCGAAAGAAGAAGAAGTTTAGAGTTGTGAATAAAATGTTGTAGCATCCTGTCAAGTTTAGTAAAGACATTAGCATTTTGTCCTAAAGTATTAAATGAGATATTAGAGTTTATGTTTTTTTTTTTGCATTTGGCTTTTGGTATTGCAGTACACTACATTTTGCTTGTTTGGCTTAACAAACCATACTATATGGATGTGCAAATTACATACTTTTCAAGTTTGCAAACTGTTGTCTTTATTTTCTTCATCACCTTTTACACATTTGTGAATTACCTACTTCGTGAACAAGAAATTTATTGTTTCTGGAAGTCTGTAAAGCATTTGTTCACAGACATACAGATAATTGTCCTGCCTGACTGCATAGTACACATTATTGCATTATGACTGTATTTGTTTCCTCTGAACTCATTTAATTGTGCTCAGTTGTTTGCAAGACATTTTGTCCAATGTTTAGATGTTCCAGTGACATAACATAGAACATAAAATCGAATATTTTATCTTTATAAACACAGCAAAACACGTTTCCTACCAAGTGATTTTAGTTTGCGTTCAGAGTAACTTAATATGGAAGCTTTAGAGTCAGAGAGCCCTTTAAGCCCAGTTCTCTGTACGTATTCCAAGTTCATATGTTGCATTTTGACCCATTATCAAGAATTTATATAGTCAACCTTTTACTGCATTGTTATATACAATTTGCAACTACTGAGATAAATCTTGTGGAAAACAGTGTACACTTCACATACCTCAGTTACATTCACAAACAAGTATCTGACAGAACTTTATTGCGTTAATGACTTAAAAGTCAACAATTATGTTTGCATCAATCACCTCTCTTCTGAAGCTCTGCATGTTTCATAAAACTGATTAATAAGTTCACATTTCTTGCATTCCCTACTGGCTGCAGGGTATGGCTTCATACACTTATAACTAAGCAAACTAGTAATTGCTGAACTTAATGTTTCTCGCTTTAAGTATGCCTCTGTGATCAAAGTGTTAGATCTCTGTCACATGGTTTAAAGCATTTTTCACATTATATCATGCCCTGAGAGAATTATTTTATGGCATTTTAATTATGCAGACACAAATCATGAGGTAGCTCCTTCATCTAAATGCTCAACACCCAAAATAATTCAGACTCTGACAGGAGTTTATTTTTCACGTTATCGTTTTGAAGTGTCACTTCTATCAACAATGAATCATACAGTTCTGCAAACTTGTGGTCTTTAGCTCCATTGTTTACGTTGGTTGCATAGTCATTTGTAGACTCCTGTTACCTTTAATTTCTAATTAAAATAAATTACAGACATATGGCAAATTTTTTACTGCTTAAACTCGTTTTTAATAACAGCAAGATTCGCCTGTTGTTCTTTAATAAGATAAAATATATGAAATCTCTTAATAGCATCATTTCCGGCAAGGTGAAGAAAAGTAGAAGCTTGTACTGCCATACTCTTTTTGTACTGTAACAGATGGAATACTGTGAACATTTTTGCATCCACTTTTTGTGGTCAAATTACCTTCCAGAATTAATGTAGTGGTGGTTTTATTTCTGATCATGGTTCATGAGCCTGATTTACTGTATATACAGTTACACACTTTTTGACTGTCGCTGTTTATTTTCCCTTGCTGCCACCTGATTTTTTTACTCACTTGTTCAGTTGACCAGATAGAGCAAGTGTGTGCTTTTAATGGGTGTTTGCTTTAACTGTGCTGTTAGTTTTACAGCAGCAAGCATCTGCTAGTGTGTAGCAATACCCTAGACCATTGCTAGGTGTCATTGCTTTGCTTTTATACTGCTTGTTTTAAAATTGCTGCGTTCTACATATGACATGTTAAAGTATCTGATCAGCTTTTAACTCATAATAGACACTTAAGTTTTGACTTCTTTAATGATCTGCATGCTATTGATTTATTTATATTTGTTTACCAGGGTAGTGCACTGATCTCAAGGGACCATTTGCAGCCTCACCCCAGGTGAATAGGATCAGATAAGAAATGAACAAAACATATTTACAGATACAAGGCTATGATAAAAAATGTATGCACATATTTACAAATGCAAAACTATACTACATTTAGTTCAAGAAGCAGTTAACAATGTCATAACATGGACTGAGAAATGGAATTATACTGAGCAGAACTTTTGTGGTAAGATGTAGCCACAATGACTGAGATGGCTTATGCTACAGGGATAGCAACATATCATTATACATAGAAGCATGAAGGCTTTAGAAGAGGCAAGTTAGAATAGTTGCAAGAAAGGATACCATGGGGAGAAGACAAAGAAAAGGTGCAAGAGGCATGTAGAGGGAAGAAGAGTAGAAAGAAATGTGAGAGAGATGCGAAGAGACGAGAGAAGCAGGATGAATGACTGGCAGTAAGTAAAGGGGATGACAAGATGAGATAAGGAAGGATGAAATATGGATAAAGGGGTGTGAGAGAGAGCTGCAGGGTTCATGTAATTGTGACTAGAGTGAGTGCAGCTGCACTTTGCTAGGGTGAAGACGTATTCTTTCAGCTGTTGTCTAAACTCCGAGTACTTTTGGATATTTCAAATTTAGAGAGGAATGGAGTCCCATAGTTTAGGTGCTAGGATGGAGAATGCTTGGTCAGTGCAATAGAGTTTACTTTTTGGAGTTAGTAGGGATGGCTGAGATTGAGAGATACCCCCGAGGTTATATGTGGGGGGGGTTGGTGAAACATGTATAAGTGAGAAGGGATGATGTGTCAGAAGAAAGGGCTTTTTGAATTAGTGATCCTAGTAGGAGGTTGGTTTTCAAATCTACTGGGAGCCATTTAGCTTTGGCAAGAGTAAGGCAGTGGTGTTCATTATTGGGGGAGTTAGGAATGAACCAGTAGATTTTATTGATGATGATTTGTAAGATGGTGGCATTTTTCTTTGAGGCTCCAGCACATGAGTCATCCATATTCGAAATGAGATAATACTATGCTTTTGCTTATGGCTTTGGGGCAACTTTGGTTGGCTTGGTAGAAGAGGCAAGAACCTGTTCTCCCAGAACAGTAGTGTGTTGATCTTTTTGCATGTGTTTTGAATGTGTAGTTGAAAGTTCAAAGACTGGTCTAGCCAAATTCTAAGGATGTGGTAGTTTCTGTGGTGGTATTTTTAACATCTTTAACATTAAGGAAGCTGGATGTTTTGGCTATTTTTTGGTTGGTTCCAAATATCATTGCTTTTCTTTTTGAGGGAATGAGTATACGTTTCTGGCCTATTAGCCACTGGTCAAGGGTTTGGGGGTCATCTTGGAGCTGAGTTTGTATAACAGAGTATTATTTGTTTGATGACCATGTCATCTGCAGAAAGAATTAGAAGTGTCTGAGGATGATCAGATGGGAGTTTATTGATATATATGGAAAAGTGCAGAGCAGATAAAGTGGAACCCTGGGAGGCTGCTTTAATAAGAGGAGCTGTTTCAGAGGTGGTGTAACCTAATTTCACCTTGAAGGATCTATTGATGAGGAAATGTACAAACCAAGGATGTTCATTGTCACTAATGCCTATTTCCATTAATTTGCCAAATGGTAAGTTATAGTCAGTTAGATCAAAGGCTTTTGTGAGGTCAGTAAAGATGGCTCCTGTCAGGTTGCCTTTATCCATACTGAACAGGATATCATCTGAGATGGAGTAGAGAGCTATTATGGTGCTGAGTCCAGATCAGAATGCTTGCTGTTTCCTAAATCTTCTTCTTCTTCTCCTTCTTCTTCTTCCAGCTGCTCCCATTAGGGGTCGCCACAGCAGATCAACTGTTTCCATATCTTCCTGTCCTCTGCATCTTGCTCTGTCACACCAACCACCTGCATGTCCTCTCTCACCACATCCATAAACCTTATCTTAGGCCTTCCTCTTTTCCTGTTACCTTTACCTGGCAGCTTCATCCTTAACATCTTTTTCCCAATATACTTTGCATCCCTCCTCAGCACATGTCCAAACCAACGTAATCTTGCCTCTCTGGCTTTGTCTCCAAACCTTCCAACCTGGGCTGACCCTCTAATATACTTATTCCTAATCCTGTCCATCCTCTTCACACCCATTGCAAATCTTAACATCTTCAACACTGCCACGTCAAGCTCTGACTCGTGCCTTTTTGTCAATGCCACTGTCTCCAACCCATATAACATAGCTGGTCTCACTACCCTTTTGTAGACCTTCCCTTTCACTCTTATTGGTACTCATCTGTCACAAATCACTCCTGACACTCTTCTCCACCCACTCTACTCTCTTCTTCACCTCTCTTCCACACTCACCATTACTCTGAATTGCTGCTTCCTAAATAGAAGATATTGATATAAATAAGCAGTAATGTGGTTGTAGATAAATTTTTATACTATTTTACCTAAAGTGGGAAATACTGAGATAGGACAGAATTGTGAAACAGTAGTTGGCTTGGGTAGTTTTGGAACAGGAGTGACTATTGTTGTTTTCCATAGCCGAGGCATAATCTTATTAGTTAAGCAGAGGTTGTATATGTGAGTGAGAAGGTAGGAGATGAAGTCGTTACAAAGGTGAATGAACCAAGGGACTAGATTATATGAGCCTGGGGAGTATCTATTTGTATTTGATCCAACTGTGTTTCAGTCTATTTGGTTCTAAGCTTTTTGTAGTGGAATATTGGAATGTAAGGGGGTGGATGTGGGGTGATGGGTTTGTGTTGTTGATGTGTGGCAAGTTCAGGAGATTATGAGCAAAAATTTTATGTGTAATTAATTTTATATTTTAATAGTACTGTCACTTAGGAAGTGACTCAAGATGTTAGGTCATGATCAATGGATGATTATTTAAATAAGGTAATGTGGTTTGTATGCTAGTTCTGATGAAGTCTGATTATTTGGAGGATGAAAGTGATAACTAACAGTTTTTATTAAAGCTTGTGCTTTTTTTTACTCCATGAGTTGTGTACCTACTTTTGGTTCATTGATGTGTGGCTGAATTCACTGACAAAGTCAGAGCATGAGAGTTTGTTTGTGGTGGTGTTAGAAGGATTCAGTGAAGTGGAGTTATGTTGCATTTTTCAACCAGTCAACAGGTTGATTTCTCTCCAGAATCTTATAGGTTTAGCTAAAACTGAAATTTGTTTGTTTTGGTAATGGTTGTTTTTGTGTCTCTGGATGGATTTCTTGGATAGGTAGCATGGTAATGTATATATGGCTCAGAAATCTGTGGAGGAGTTGCATTATAAATTGTGCCATGCTTCATCATGTAATTTAAGGAGGTGTTTGAATTTGTTAGATACCCAGTCATTTTTATCAGATCAAAGCAGCCTATGTATTAAGGGAAATAATTTGTTTTGCATGTGCAGTAAAGTTTGGTGAGGTTGTTTGATGATTATCTGGGGTATTTTATGGCAAATAAGTGAGGACAGTCAAGAATGGCAAGGAGTTTTTAAGGTTAATGATATTCTGGTTTTGGGTCTGAAGGTGATAAGTTTGGTTTATATTTAAATTTTAGATCATGTACTGAGAAAGTTATGGGACAGTGAGCACTGAAGAAGGGTGTATCTATGGTGAGGTTAGATATCATTACAGGATTATTAGTTATTACAAGATCTAGTAAGGTGTGCCTGTTGGATTGAAGGTTTCATGTAGCGGCTTCAGAGCTGGGCAAGACTTAAGCTGACCAGGAGTTCTCGCATATCAATAGCTTTTGGTCCTAAGTAATTAAGGCTGAAATCTCCAAGACTGATTAGGTTATAGTTTGGGGAGTTTTGGCATATATTTGTTGAATAAGATATTGAATTTTGGTAGTGAGGTTGGTGGAGATAGGTATGCATTGTCTATAATAAGGGGGGGTTGTTTTTTTATTGTAAATTTTAAAAGGATCCACTTAGGATCCGATGAGTTGCTGTTAGCTTATGTAAAGAATGTGGAGTTAAGGTTGTCTTTGAAGAGAATTAATGCTCTTCCCAGGTTTTTTTGCCTGGTCTGTAAGGTATGAATAGTTTAGTGTGAGGTGCTGAAGACTAGGGACTGCAAGGTTTCAGTCATGTTTCTGTAATAGCCATAATGTCAATATTATGTTGTATAAAAAAGGCATTGATTTGGGTAGATTTTGTTATTGAATGCTGTGGGTGTTAAAGAGGAAGCAGGTAATATGATGCTGTTTATTGATCTGAGTTGAGGCATTACTGTTAAGTGGTCCTAGATTCTCCTCATTGTTGCCTCTTAGCCAATGTATAAAGACAATGGGTTTGAGTTTTAGTAGTGCTTTTGGAATGTGTAGTTTCAGATATAATTGGAGTTTAATGTCAAAATTAGAGATGGTGATGTACTGGGATCCTGATATGTTTGATGTATGTGAGTTGGGTGCTGGCATGTGTGTGATGTCATGTGAAAGCTTAATAGGGTATAGGTAGGTAGTATGTGTATAGATATTAATGTAGTCTGATATATGGAGGCAGGGGCAGTCAGGTAATTGCTGAGGGGTTTGTGTGAGGGTCTCTGATCTGACCTCAAATCCGACTTGGCCACTTTCACTAGACACAGAGATCCAGCTCTCAAGCTCCTCCATTTACTCACAATGTCCCACCATCCTGGTATAACTCAGATCTCATTTGCCGACACATCTTTCGAACATCGATTTTCTGCTCTCAAGCTAAGGATGTTAAATAGGATTCTGTATCTCCTTATTTGTGAGTTTTTATTTTTAATATTTCCCTTTCTTCCCTTTGCCGTGCTCTTGATAAGATTGAAATTCTCTTTCTTCTAGTTAGGCCTCTCAGCACTTGTGAGGATATTCTTCTAAATACCATTGTTGGTATAACTTCTTTTTCTTTTTTTGTCTACCTGTCTGTAATGTACTTCTGGAATAAGGGGGTTGGTAGTATTTTCTTTTCTCCTCCTGTGTCTGTAAAAAAATAAATATCTCTCTATCATTCTACCTGGTTTTGATACGGCTGACAAGCCTACAGGTTTTAAGAAATGCATATCCTGAGGACATAAGATCCCAAATTCTGATGGCCACAAGAAGTGTGTTTATTGTCTGGGCAGTGTCCATCTTAAAGTTGACTGCTCCATTTGGGATTCAATTCCTGTGATTTCAGTGACAGGAGAAACAAGTTAGTCTTAAAAGGTTTACTACCTTCTTCTTCTTCTTCTTCTGCTTTTTTACTTGCTGGAGCTCAAACCTACTCCAAAATACCTGATAAAGGGAGACATGACTCGGCTCCAAAAGAGAAGGGGTTCAAGAAATGGTCCCCTGACCTTTCTCCTCATTCGGCTCCTTTTCCCAAACCTCCGGCTAAAGTTTCTAAGAAACCAGATCTGACATCAACCTCAGATCCTACAACTCCCAAACTAAATTTCCTTGGATCTGGTCTTCATGTTTCCCCCTAAAGCCAAAATCTCCTGTGCTCCATCTGCCTGTTTTTTAAGAGACACCAAGGACACACTCCAGACCATTTTCCACAAGTTCATTCATTAAGTCCTCCAGGAGTTTATCTGAAGCAGAGGTGGATAGAATGATGAGGAAATTTCTCAGGGCTCAGATCCAGATGAGGGTAATTGTGGCTCCAGCTCCCATCGGACCTGTGAGCCTGCCTTCTTCTCAGTCTTATGTTATATCTCCTACTCTGATCCACCTGGCAGTTTCAGTGCCCTTGGATCTGAGATCTTGCTATTCTTCCACTCCGATCATGCTCCTGAGTTGCCCAGCTCTGATCTCTTGGGAGCAGGATGACTCTCAGAGCTAAAGTGTCAAGCACCAGCTCTGTGGCTAAGAGTCAACTCCAAAGCTATTGGAGCCGTCTTTGCATCTCAGCACCTCAGTGTTAGACAGCTCACTTCAAGCTCCATCCTTGAGCCAAGGGTCTTCTGGGATTCAAAGTTTGGTGCAGGTAGTTCATTTCTCTTAGACTTTCTACCTTCAAGATAGTGGAGAGGGCTTTCTCTCTACCCAAAGAGAGCACATCCTTGCACTCTTTGGATCCAGTCCTTCTTCCTCCATTGAATTTAAGCTCTGTGCCTCTCATATCTATTCCACCAGGACAGCCACCCCATACTAGCCTTCAGACAGTCCTCACAGAGGACTCCTCACCCACTTCCAATACTTCACCAGACCATCCCACTGATGAGTAGGAAAAGGACTTGCAAAAGGAGACACCTAGATTCCCCTCAGGAATCGATCACCAAAGACATGAACTTCAATGAAGGAGAGGAGGCTCAGATCTCCACTTAATGGTGTCTCCTTTGGAGACACTGGAAGTTCTCAAACAGAGAGGTGGATGGTCTTCTGAAACTCCTTCCTAGGAGGAGTCAGTGTTTCTGGAGGCTTTTGAGGCTGGCCCAGCTACATTATGGATGGTCCTTCCAGCTGATTAGCTCATTGACTTTATCTCACACACAGAAATGAGGAAGGAGCCAGATACTAGGATACTAAGGAAACCACTCATAAGACACCAGATAAGTTTTTAGCTCCACCCAAGGATAGGGTCCACTGGAGCAAAGGAGTTCCAATAGATGCCATGGTGGTGATGGCAGACACTAAGAGGGACCTTATAGAACAGAACTCATCTGTTCATTCCCTTAATAGGGAGTTCAGGGCCTTGGACAGATTTGCCAAGCACATTTAGGCCTCGGTAACCTTTGCTGTTTGGTCACTGAATTATTTGGCACACTTCACCAGATTACAAAGGGATTTGACCAAGGCGCTTTCCAAATCTTGTTCAGGGTCAATGTCTGTGAAGGACCAGAAAAAAGTTTCTTCACAACTGACCACCCTTCAATACTCATGCAGCTGAAGGTACTTCTAGAACTGTGGGTTCAAGCACTGCAGTCAGGAGGCACACCTGGATACATCTGCAAGATTTTGCGGAACCTTTCAAATTTTTGTTCACAAATGTTCCTTTTGATTGTGTGTGTGTCTTTCAGCTTTTCCCAGTTAGGGGTCGCCACAGCGGAACTCCAGTCCATTAATGATTGGCAGTAGATTTTTACATGCCAAGTTGCCAGCTCTGACGCACAACCTTCAACGAAGGTACGCCCATTCACACATGTCTCCACACAGAAGACGCTCTAGCTGAGAATCGAACAGGACATCGTCTTACTGTGAAGCGGCAACGCTACTGCAGCACCACCACAAATGTTCCTTTTGATTGATCATTCTTATTCAGCCCAAAAGTTAAGAAAACACTCTTCAGAAGTGAGCAAGATGGAAAGACCTTGTCTGCTGTTGGAATTTATTTTTCTACCCCTCAGAGGTCCTTCTCCCAAATCAACAGGTTGATAAAAAGATGTGGTTTTGCAAGTTCCAAGGACCTTTCCAGGACTCACAAGGAGATCATTTTTCCTGGGGCAGAGGAGGAAACTCTAACTTAAGATGCTGCCCTCATGGCAGTGGTGGCCCACAGAACCTGGACTTCAGAGACACCTTCTCCTATAAGCCCGAAAAGCAATTCTGAACGGTTGCCCAAATGCTGTACTCTAGAGGCAGTTGGGGGGTACTTATCTCTGCACCCAGAAGCCTGGGCATCCATCACAAAAGGCACTTGGGTGAAGATCATATCCAGAGGTTATTTCATACCAGTTTCCCAAATTCCACTAACAAAAATGAAAAAGATCCTCGATGTTCCACCTAATCAGAGGGAAGCAGCAGCCTTGGAAATAGTAAAGTTGCTGAAGAGTAATCCAAAAAGTCCCCAGACCAGCAAAAATCCAGAACTTACTCAAGATTCTTTTTAGTGGATAATCTCTGCTTGAGCAGAAGAACCAGGTAGGGATGACATCTCTCCCCTTTGTTATTTGCATTATATTTACACCCATTGACAAAGAAAATAAGGGACTCAGAAATTCAAGGATATAATTAGTATGGTAGTCAAGAAAAGCTGGCTCTATTTGCAGATGGCATTATTTTATACCTGACAAAACCAGAAAGGGACATTATGGTATGGTAGAACATGCTGAGACAGTTTCAGACCTTTTCAGGATACAAAATGAATGAAGCTAAAACAAAAGCAATAGCGGTAAATTATGCACCCACATACCAATGAGTTCAGCAATATCCATATTTATGGGGACATGATAAAATGAAGTATTTTGGAGTGTGGATTAAAAATGATACCATTGTTGCAGCTAAGGATATGTGGGATGAGACTAAACAAAAGATAATACAAAAACTTGGAAAATGGAAGCTCTGTTATATGGATATTGATACTGAGATACAAGCAGTTACATTGTTTAAATTGTTTTTTTATTTTATGGGAGTGAAAAAGCTAACAATAATCCAAGAGGTGGGGCAAATGATTTATTTTTGGAAGTTCATGAGCTTTTTTGGCAACTAAAATTAAATGCAGGGGTAGCTCCCAGACCTAATGGGATATTATTGATTAGCTGGATTTCATAGGTTTATAGGTAGGTATTAGGCTATTGGCCCTAGGGCCTATATAAGCTAAGCCAAAAAGGTAGCCCGGCTTTCGCCACCCAAGAAAATTATTTTCATGTGCCCCTGTCAAGCAGAGCCACAGAGGTGATCCCCGGGGTGAATTTCCTATTTCCCATCCAATTATCAAGATTTTTCTTGAAGAGTGCTAATGAGGAGCTTTGTTTGATATAGATAGGTAGTTTGTTCCAGAGTATGGGAAGTCTCTGGGACAGGAATCTATCCCTCCAGCATGCACAGGAAAATAATTTTCTTGGGTGGCAAAAGCCAGGGTACCGTTTGGCTAGGCTTATATAGGCCCTAGGGCCAATAGCCTAGTACCTACCTATGAACTTATGAACACTGGTCGCCCATGTTGGTAATGACCAGGTCTAGGATATTGCTGCCCCAGGTGAGGGTGTGGATAAGTTGATCCAAGGCATTGGAATTTATGAATTCCAGAAAATGTTGAGCAAAAGAGTTAGTACATGAGTAGTTTTCCCAGTTAATGGTGGGGTAGTTGAAATCACCCATTATTAGGGTGGTAGGTTGTACCCTAATATTTTCCAGTGTATCAAGAAATGAGGAGTGGGAATCCTGGGGCATGGTGGGGGATCTGTAGCAAGTTACAATTTGGACTGCGGTCTTGGCCAGAGTTAGTTGCACTTAGATAGTGTCAGATGCATTATGCTATGCAACTAGCTTGGAGGTGTGGATATCCTTAATGAATATGGACACGCTTCCGTCTTTAGTGTTTTGGTCCAGGTTAGGTGGCCGAAAGGTGTGGTATGAATTATAGCCTGGTAATGTAGGGGTGCTCTCAGGAGCCTTGAACCAGGTCTCTTTCACTGCAGAGATGTCGATGTTCTCCATTTTAAGGAGTGCCTCAAGTGAATGCATTTTGAGGTTTAGACTTCTAGCATTGAGTAGCATTACCCTCAGATTTTGCTTGCTTGTACCTGTTAAGGTGGTGAATTTGTCATTTCAACCTTGCCTAAATAAGGCACTATAGGGGTGGCAAAAGCCTTAGTCAGTATCCAGAATCTCAAGGGCGACAGGTGCAGGCCATCTCTGGCAAAGCATTGTGGTCTGTCAATCATGTCATCCCAGGCAGACATGTACTGGATCCCCTTAGAATGACACCAGAAGCTTAGCCAATTGTTGAAGTCAATCATTTTGTCCTTGTACTGTGGTATCATTCTGGGTGATGACAGGATGCTACTCAAGGCTAGGGTCATACCTGCCTGGGCTACAAGATTGGAGAGCTCCTCCATGTCTCTTTTCATGTAGTCCAGGGATGTACGTCTCAGGTCATTCACACCAACATGGACAATGACAGAGTCATATTTGTACTTGTTGTGGAGTGACCTGAGTGTGTGCGTTATGTGGCGGATCCTGGCACACGACAGGCAGTTGACAGTAACTTTCTCCTTGTTTAGCCTGGTGAGTGGAACATCAGTGTGCCTGACTATAGAGTCACCTATGACTAGAGTGTTGGGAACGTTGTTATGCCTAATGGGCTGTGGTTGAGTGGCACATTGAGTTTGTGGGCTATGTGTCATTTGGGTTGTGTTGGGGGTGGAGGTTGCTTGTATTTCTACTTTGGAGGTCTCTGTTGCTTGAGCAGATTTTTATTGAGAGCCACCATGAATGTAGGTGTGTGTTTCATGTTTCTATGTGTATATTTTGGTGGTGTAGGTTTTGAGGGACTATGTGATGAGTGTGGTGTGGTGCAAGTGTTTACCTTCTCCTCTTGACTGTCTAGTCCAGTATTGGGTGAAGAGAGCTTTGCTTCCAGTTTGGCTATATAAGTGCATCTCTCACCGGTTGTAGTGTTGGGTGGTAGGAGGAGAGGGTTTTCTGTGTACATGAGGCAATTGCTGCATTGCCCCAAGATGCCCAGATTCATCAGGTAGACAGGAGAAAACACTGGGAGCTGACCCTTTGGCATGCCTGGACAGGTGCTTATTTATTAAGTACTAAAAACTGTTTTCCTCTAGACAAGTGAGGAAAGTTGAGTGCTCTAGTAATTTGTAGCTTATTTAGTGCTTACAATGAGTTCTGAACAAGTGCTGAGCTCAAAGAAACAGATTTTAGTGCTAAAACTAAAAAAACTGGCTAGTTCTAAGGGAAAATTTGAAGAGCAGACTTTATGGAGCAATGAATAGTTTAACCCTAGCTAAGCGGCGATGCAAAAAGTGTATATATATATATATATATATATATATATATATATATATATATATATATATATATATATATATATATTTTTTTTTTTATATAACAGTAGCAAATGAGCAAACTGATTTAAACAAATTAACCAATTAACCAATAAAAAGCTAGAAACTGAGCCCCGTTTCAGCAGTCTTCGATCAGACAAGTTCTAAATGCACACTCCTCCCACTAGGGTGCAGGGGAACCTTCTCCAAAAAAAGATGGTCTGGATTAGTGCTCAAGTTATACAAACAAAGCTATATTCACCAGGTCTGAATTTAGTCTCTGCTACAGCAAACAAGGTATACAAATTTCAGAAAGAAACAGTTCAAATAAGCAGGCACAATAAGCCTTTAACCAGAAACTCCCAGCTCAGAATGGCAGAATCTACCCCTCCTCCCACAAGAGTGCAGACCACACCTTCATAATGTAAAATAACTGGCTCAAAGCCCAAGTGCTTAAACCAGAACTAATACACTTTAAGAATAACAGACACTCAGCCTTCAATCAGCAACTCCCAACTTAGAAGGATGTAAGCTACCTGTCCTGCCACAACAGTGCAGACCACAAACCTTCTTAATGTAAAACAATTGGTCTGAAGCCCAAGTGCTTCAACCAAAGCTTAGAATAACAGTTACAATTTAATCAGGCTACTAACAAGCAGTAATAAATGCAGCAGAATAAATTAAATCCCTAGGTTTAATGTGGGTGGAATTTGTATTATTAGGGTCAGATGCATTACATTGAGGGATTAGTTTTTATTATTTCTCTTTAAATATTTTTCATTAAATATTTTTAATTGTTCTGAGATTTTGATTGGGTTTGGAATTTTTATTGGGCAGTGGTGGTTTAAATAAACAGGGAGCTTCTGTTTATTCATTTGATTCTGAGGAAGTTTTGTATTAGGTAGAACAAAAGTGATAAATAAAGACTATTTTATCACTACTTGTGTGACCATTCTTGGTATTTTGAACTAAAAATGTATTTAGTCAAACAGAGAAAAAGCCAGTACAACTGATCTAAACTTAGCTGATTGAACATACCATTTACAATGATCCTGTTGACGTAGCCAACCTGCTAGCAGATAGGTTCAGCACAAACTTTACCCACCTTTCCCCCACAAAGGCCCATTCTACATCCCCAATACTTGTCCTGCACCTCACATCTCCGTAGATCAAGTGTTAAGGCCCTATCCAAGGCAAAGAACACAGCTTCCATGGGACCTCATAGTATCCCAGGCTGCATTCTGCACCATCTCCAGCAAGAACTAGCTTTGTCATTGAGCACCCTATTCAACCACAGCCTAAGTAAAGGCTTAATTCCCGCAGAGTGGAGGACTGACATTGTCATCCCCTTGCACAAAGGTGGTGCCAGTACTGATCCTGGAAACTATTGCTCCATTACCTTGACAAGTCTGACCTGTAAAGTCATGGAGCGTATTATTATGGATCTCATAAACAAGGACATAGGCAATCTCCAAGCACTTGACCCCCCCCCAAGTTAGGATTTGTCAAGGGCAGATCTTGCCTGTTGAACCTAGTTGACTTCTTTGAGACTGTCACCAAGTCCCTGGAGGAGGGAAAGTCAGTACACACAGCTTATCATGACTTGGCCAAGGCCTTTGATACAATCCCTCAATCGGGCATCATCGAAAAGCTAACACAACTTGGAGTAAATCCCTATCTCATCAGCTGGGTGGCCAACTGGCTCACCAATAGGACCCACAAGGTCAAAATAGGTGCCTCCAGCTCTGAAAGCAGACCTGTCACTAGTGGTGTTCCCCAGGAGTCTGTCTTGGGACCCCTGCTGTTTGGCATCTACTTCTCAGAGGTCCAGGCAAAGACAAAAGGCCTGTGGCTGACCAAGTTTGCCGACGACTGTAAGTTGGGCACTACCACTGACTCCCCAAATGATGTTAGCATACTGCAAGAGGGTCTCACAGCAACAAATGACTGGTGTCAAAGTCATGGCCTTAAGTTAAATGCAAAAAAAGTATTATCATACCATTCAGCAAAAACATGGCCCCTACTGATTACCACATCAACGGCAACCCCCTAAGCACACAAACTGTGGTGAGAGATCTGGGTACTCAGGATGACAAAAATCTCACATTCAACCATCATGTGGCGGCAGTGGTCAGAAAAGACTTTTTCTTGTTTCATCTCATAAGTAAAGGGATTGCATCCAGGAAAAAAGGAGGTTATTATCTCTCTGTACTCCTCCCTCATTAGGCCTATAATTGAGTATAATGCCCCATTTGGTATGTACCTCTCCAAACATCTGCACCAACTGGAAAGACCATAGAAATACTTCACAAAGAGAATCCATGGCCTCCAACACCTGTCCTGTGCGGACAGGCTCAAATCATTATCACTCTACTCGGTATCGTACAAATTGCTCAGAAGTGATTTGTGTCTTGCCTACAAGGCAATTTTCGGACCCTGACCTACTAGAGATGCTTCATATCCATAAGTCTAACTCCTTGTGCATTACCCTCTTGAAATGCCTAAATCTAATATGTGGCATCAACAAAACCTGCTGGAGAGACAGGTTTGTCTCCCGGAGGCTGCTACATCTCTAGAATAGACTTCCCATACATGTCAAACAAAGTACCTGGCTAACGCTCTTCAAGACATCCACGATGAGTGGATGAGAAACCACAAATTTGTCCCAGGAGACTTTCTTGATCATAAGTATTTTTTAAACTTTTTAGTTTGCATTTTTCGATCTTTTGAGCTTTTTGACTACTGTTTGTGCCTATATTACTG
This sequence comes from Protopterus annectens, assembly GCF_019279795.1. Taxonomy (NCBI): domain Eukaryota; kingdom Metazoa; phylum Chordata; order Ceratodontiformes; family Protopteridae; genus Protopterus; species Protopterus annectens. The sequence continues at coordinate 922,118,424 of NC_056728.1, forward strand.
TTTTATTACCTTATTTTCCTGTTTTTGTGAGCTTATATTGTTGATTGCACTTGTGGGCTAAAGTATTGCTTAAAAGTAACAAACAGGCTAATACACTCAAGTGTACCAGCCTTTGATAGCAATTTAGTCGAAAACAAAGCATTTACTGCATTTTTTTCTGTCTGTTTGTAAAAACAAAAAAACAAAAAAATATTTCTCCTTTCCTAAACTTTCCTAGCTAGTTGTTCCAGTGATCAGATTTTGCTGATACCTGGGCTTTGTATTTGGTTTCTGTGTTCCTCCATTTTCTTGTGTGGCCAGAGGTAGTTTCATTACTCACCAGTGGGAGTGGGGAGTACTGAGCTGCTTGTTTGTCCTCAGAGGAGTGGTTAGAAGCAGCAACTAGTAATTCGTCGGCCATTTTGGGTCATTTCCTGTTTTTTCCAGCCCCCTGCTATAAAGCACGTGTTAGCACGCTTTAGCGCGATTTAGCGGAGCTGCTACCGTTGCACACTAGGGCAGTGCCGGTTAATCAGATTTAAACTATTAGGGCTACCTAAAGTCCACTCTTCAAATTTTCCCTTAAAACTACCTTCCTCAAAGTATACTACTGTTCTATTTAGTGTATCCTACAACTATAAATTATCTCTACTTGACTCCCAAGTAGACTATTCTCTATCTGTATAGCGAAGCACTTGCTCCTACAGTACTTATCACCTCGATACAGCACTCTTGTTATAGAAAATACCCCAAAAAAGCAAACCCCATTTCTCGGTCACCCACATCCCCCAGAATCTTTTCTTAAGTTTTTCTGTCTATTCTTTCTAGCATGTCGAGGGATCAGTTGCTAATGTCCTCTCCTGCTCAGCTGGTGAACCTGGGAATATTGAGGCAATGTTACAATTGCCTCATGTACACAGACAACCCTCTCCTCCTCCCACAAAACACAAATACATGCGAGAGATGCAACTATACGGCCAAACTGGAGGCTGAGCTCTCTCAACATAGGACTGGCATGACCAGACAGGAGGAGAAGGAAACCACACACACTATAGACCCAGTCTCACATAATACCATCACAACCTCAAATCATACACATAAACACACAAAGACATACTCGGAGGCTCTGATCAAAAATCTACCAAAACAGCAGAGGCCACCGAAGCAGACACCCAAACAACTACCACCTCAGAACACAACACCTGCAACACATAGACCACACAGTCAGAGTGTCAAGCAGTCACAGCCCTTAATGCCAAACACAATGCCAGACACACTAGTCATTGGTGACTCCATAGTCAGACACACTGACGTCCCGCTCACCAGACTGAGTAAGGAGAAGGTCACAGTAAGCTGCCTGTCGGGTGCTAGAATCCGCCACATAACGCATGCACTCAGGTCTCTCAACAGCAGGTACAAGTACGACTCAATCATTGTCCAAGCTGGTGTTAACGACCTGAGACATACCTCCTTGGACTACATGAAAAGAGACATAGAGGAGCTCTCTGATTATGTAGCCCAAGCAGGTATGACCCTGACCTTGAGCAGTATCCTACCTTCACCAAGAATGATGCCACAATACAGAGATAAGATGATCAGCTTTAACAATTGGTTTAAACTCTGGTGTCATTCAAAGGGGATCCAATGTCTGTCTGCCTGGGATGACATGCTGGACAAGCCACGCTGCTTCACAAGGGACGGCTTGCACTTGTCACCCCTGGGATTCCGGATTTTGGCAAAGGCTCTTGCCACCCCATAGTGCCTTTTTAGGCAAGGCTCAAATTCTAAACCTACCACCCTAGAACAAAACAAAGAAAAACTAAGGGTAATGCTGCTCAATGCCAGAAGTCTCAACCTCAAGATGCATGCACTCGAGGCCCTTCTCAGTATGGAGAACATCAATGTCTGTGCTGTGACAGAAACCTGGTTCAAGGCTCCTGAGAGCACCCCAGCACTATCAGGTTTTACCTCATATCATGCGTTCCGGCCCCAAAACCCGGACAATACCAAGAAAGGAGGAGGGGTATCCATATTCATCAAGGACACCTACACCTCAAGATTGGTGGCATCGCACGATGCATTGGAAACCATCCAGGTGCAATTAACCATAGGCAAGACTGCTCTGCAATTTGTAGCATGTTACAGGCCACCCTCGCAAACTCAGGAACCTCATAAGGCCTTCCTGGAAACACTGGAGGGGATAAATGTATCTCCGAACACCATCATACTAGGTGACTTCAACTACCCTAATATAGACTGGGAACACTACTCAAGCCCAAACACTCTAGCCCAAAAGTTCCTGGAATTCATAAACTCAAATGCCATGGAACAACTAGTCACCATCCCCACAAGAGGAGAAAACATACTTGATCTCATCATCACGAACATGGGAGCACAATGTTCAACGCCGGAAGTATACCCCTCACTGGTGAGATCTGATCACAAACTAATCTCGCTGGAGGTCCTCATCCCGCCCCCACCCGAAATGAAAAAGACCACAGTAAAGAACTTCTCGAAGCTGACTTCACACTTCTAAAGACTAGTGTGGTCTCCTTTAAGGCCCCTGAGCCGGTGGTTAACATTACTCAAACCGCTGAATCACTTACAAATGCCTTCTACCAGCACCTGCAGGGCTGCATGGATCAGGCAATCCCAAGCAAAACAAAGACTCTTTGTACCAAAGGCAAGCGTCCAGTCTGGTGGACCCCAGCCATAAACAAACTCTACAACAAAAGGAGAAAGCTACTACAAGATAGAGCAAAATCCTTAAAAGGTAAGACACCGCTGATCACTATAAGTAAAAAGCTAAGAGCTCTCATAAAATCATCCAAAGCTAATTTTGAGAAAAAATAGCTAAGGACTCTAAAGACAACCATAAGGCATTCTTTAGCTATGTCAGAAACCTAGGAGGAAACTCCCAGATATGCTCAGAATTAGTTCAAAATGATGTGAAGATTACTGATCCTACAGACATTGCCAACATACTGGCTGACAGGTTCAGTGCAAACTTCTCCCCTCCCCTAAAGGAGAGATGTCTATACCAAATGATTGTAGCCCCCCAAACATCTCTAACGCCCAGGTGAGAACTGCTCTCTCCAAGGCAAAGAACACAGCATCCATGGGACCTGATGGTGTCCCCGGCTGTGTGCTCCATGAACTCAACGAGGAATTAAACCCACAGTTAGGACAGCTGTTTAATCTTAGTCTCGCCTCCGGATACGTACCCAGGGAGCGACTGTGGTCCCACTCCACAAAGGCGGTGCCTCCACCGACCCTGGAAATTACCATCCCATTAGCTTGACAAGCCTTATCTGCAAAGCCATGGAAAGGATCATAATGGATCTCATAAATAAAGTCATAGGGAACTTGCAGACTTTGGATCCAACCCAGTTTGGCTTTGTCAAAGGCAGATCATGCCTTTTAAACTTGGTTGACTTTTTCGAAACAGTCACCAAGGCCATTGACGAGGGAAAGGCAGTCCATACAGCCTACCTAGACCTGGCGAAGGCTTTTGATACAATACCTCACTCGGGTATCATTGAAAAACTCATCAACTTAAATGTAAACCCATACATTACAAGATGGGTTGCAAACTGGCTGAGTGACAGAACCCACAGGGTCAGAGTTGCTGGCGCCATGTCAGACTCAAAGCCTGTCACAAGTGGTGTCCCACAGGGCTCAGTCCTGGGCCCACTCTTGTTTGGCATCTACTTTTCTGAAGTACAAGCAAACACAGGAGGGTTATGGCTGACAAAGTTTGCAGATGACTGCAAACTGGGGGGCCGTAGTTGAAAACACATCCGACACAGATATCCTTCAGAAGGGTCTCACAGAAACAGATAACTGGTGCCAGAGCCATGGCCTAAAGTTAAATGCCAAGAAATGCATAGTCATACCCTTCGGAAAAAATAAGGTTACCCCTAGCTACCATATAGGTGGCAATCCCCTGAACACAGAAGAAGTTATTAGGGACCTGGGAACCCAGGTTGACAGTAGCCTTTCATTTGACACTCATATTGCTAAAGTAGTTAGGAAGACCTTCTACATTGCCCACCTTATCATGAAGGGATTCACATCTAGATCAAGGGAAGTCATAGTCTCCCTATACTCATCACTCATCAGACCAATGATTGAGTACAATGCCCCATTCGGAATGTATCTGACCCAACACTTGCAGCAGCTGGAGAGGCCACAAAAGTTCCTCACCAAAAGGATAAAGGGTCTCAAAAATCTGTCTTATGCTGCCCGACTGAAAGAACTCCAGTTATATTCAGTTGCTTACCGCTTGCTCAGAGGTGACCTATGCCTGACATACAAGGCCATGTCAAACCCAGATTTGATGAACATGCTTCATCTCAAAAAATCTAGATCCCTCAGAGCCACAAGGGCGGGAGACTTAAACCTCGACACTGTTATTAATAGGACGTGCTGGAGGGGTAGATTCATCACCCAAAGACTCCCTATGCTGTGGAACAAAATCACGGTTTATGTGTGGCAGAGCACCTCGCTGGCCTTGTTCAAGAGGAATCTTGACCAATGGATGGGAGATCGCAGATACACCCCAGGGGTTACCTCAGTGTCACTGCTCGACAGAGGCACAGCAAAATAATGGGCATAGTTTCTCCAAACTAAAGGGGTGGCGTAAGCCACAAAACTATGGGCTAGGCTTATAAATGCCCTCGGGCAGATAGCCTAGTATGAACCTATGAACCTATGAACCTCACTGACAGGGGCAACAGGTCCTGACTGAGGTTTCTTTTTTGGGGGATAAACTCTTGGCTAGGCTTGTAAGGGCCTCAGGGCCATTAGCCTAGTAACCTCCTATGATCCTATGTAGTACTCTTCCACAGGGAAATCCTCCAACTGTTTGTAAAACTTCATTATTTCTTTCTGCAGTACTCTCCCACGAGGAAATCTTCCAACTGCTTGTAAAACTTAATTATTTCTAGTCCTGGGTTTCTTGCTTTCCTGCTTAAAAGTTATCTGTCCTGCACTCTTGCCAAATATCTTCTTTCCATTTTCTACTACATACAATTCTAGGCAACAAAAATAAAATTTAACAAATATGTCACATCTCTGCAATCACAAGTAAAAGGTGGTATCGTCTGTAATCCTATCTCTGTTCATGTTTCCTCCAGCCTGGTATCTGTACTGTCCTTAATCCTGTCCATCTTCATGTTTCCTTCAGTCCTGTAGACCTACTGTCTTTAATTATAGCCCTCTTTACATTCCCTTCAGCCATGTAACTATACTGTTCATAATTCTAGCCCTCTTCATGTTTCTCCCAGTAGCTCAACTGTCCTTAATGCTGTCCATCTTTGTGATACTGTCAGTACTGTAGCCTTACTGCCTAACCAGCTAAATACTTTTTTATGACCAGCATCAATGCGAACAACCTAAATAATAAATGGTCTACATTGGAAGCCTGGCTATCTCAGTTTAACTGAACCTTATTCGTATTACTGAGTCTTGGGTTAAGGAAGAAACCTGTATTTTATCTTACCTTGATCACAGCTGCAGCTGCTATGAAAACTGGTCAGTCATCTGACCAGATGGGGATTTCATGGTGTGGTAAAAAAGATCTGAATTGCAAGCCAGCCTTGCTCAGTAAAATCAGCATAACCTTGGAATTTACACATATCTTGGTAAATATTCAACTAGATGTGGGGATTCACTTAAAAGTTTATACTGAACTCCTTTATTCAATGATTCAAAGAAACTTTATTGTCATTTAGGAAACACAAGTGTTACCTAAAAGAACATTCCAGTGTCATCTCTTTTACAGGAAGATAAATATACACAAAAAGGAAAAGACATGTTAGGTATTAAAGAAAAAAACAATAACTGTAGTACAAAAGTAAATGTCTAGGAAGCTAACGCACATGCTTGTACACTGTTTATATACACTGGACAACACTGACTACTAGATGATTAACACATGAAAAGAAAAGTACACTACACACAGAGGTGAGATTGGGTGATGCTGCACACAGGGAAGTGACTGGAATTGCACTTGAATGAGAATATATTAATTTTAGTTTGCAATAAATAAATAGAATTATTGTATGAAAAAAAGGAAAGAAATGAGAGCATAACAATCTAGTACAGTTTGATACATCCAGATTCATGTCTGCATTAATGAGTCTTATTGCAGTACCTGCAGTGGTGATGCTGCGGTAGCATTGTCGTCTCACAGTAAGACGCTGTCCGGTTCGATTCTCAGCTAGAGCGTCTTCTGCGTGGAGACATGCATGAATGGGCGTACCTTCTTTGAAGGTTGTGCGTCAGGGCTGGTAACTCGGCACGCAAAAATCAACTACTAATCATTAGCAGACCAGAGTTCCGCTGTGGCGACCCCTAACCGGGAAAAGCCGAAAGACTCAACAACATTGCAGTTGGATAAAAACTGTTCATGAATTTGGAGGTCCTGCAGTGGATACTTCATAACTTTCTACCAGATGCAAGTTTAGTGAACCAACCACACATCATCATCATCATCAGCCCCATTTTTCCCATATTTTTCTACATGGAGTCAGAGTATCTTGTTAACTGTCGCCACCTCTCTTAGTTCAGTGCCATGCTTCTGCCTTCTTCAACACTCATGGCTGACTGATACAGATCTTCTTTCATACAATCCATCCACCTCTTTGTTGGATGTCCTTGCTTCCTCTTACCTTCTTCCTGTCTGTCCCAAATCTTCCTCACCAGATTGTCTTCTGCTTTTCTGCACATGTCCAAACCACTGTAATCTGTTCTCTTTGATCTTTTCTGCAGTTGGAGCTACTTTGACTTTTGCTCTTACATCCTCATTTCTTCGTCTGTCATGCAGTGTGCATCCTACCACCCTTCTCAGACACTTCATTTCCTTCACCTCTAACTTCTTCAGCTGTTCTGCCTTTACTGCCCAGGTTTCTGTACCATGCAGTAGTATTGGTCACATCACTGACTTGTACACCTTACTTTTCAGCTTCTTTGGCATTCTTCTATCATAGTCTACACCTGACACTCTATGCCAGTTGGCTGCAGCCCCTCTGATTCTAGCTTTGTCCTCTTCTTTCAGACTTCCCTTCTCCTCAACCACTCCTCCCAGATACTTGAAGATGTTTACCTGTTCCACTATCTTCCCTTCTATCTCTGTTCTCAGCTTCTTCTGATTTTCCCAATTTGCTGCCATTTCCACTGTCTTAGCTGTACTCAGTTTCTTCCCATGTGCCTTCAGTTTTGCATTCCATTCTCCAATCCTTTGCTGAAGTTCTAGCTTAGAGTCTGCCTGTAATGCCACATCATCTGCATAAAGCAATTTGGTGATCTGTCCCCTCTGACCTGTTTACTAATGTTATCCATCACCAGTATGAAAAGCAGTGGGCTCAGAGATGAACCCTGGTGTACACCCACTCCCACTGGGAACCCCTCTGTGAAGCCGAACACTGTTCATACTTGAGTAATTGTGTCCTTCTACATAGCCTGCATTAATTCTAGCAATGTTTCTGGGACTTCAAACCACTGCAGTACTTACAGATCAGCTTTCTTGGAACCTTGTCATGTGCTTTCTCCAAGTCTAGGAATGCCCAGTTAGACTCTCCTCATCTCTAGATTCTTCTCAGGTACCTGTCTCATTGCAAACATCAGGTTGACCCAATGTTTGCAACCAACCATATGCTGGATGAGAAGTGTCACACAGTATTTTGTGGGACCTCTTTTTACATCTCATTTCAAAGAGCTTCTGTAAGGTAGGAAGATTAGTGCCCACAATCTTTTCTGTTGTTCTTATTATTCTTTGCAGCTTCTTCCTTTCAGCCATTGTGCTGTTACCGAACCATACAGTGCAGTTGCTGGTGATAATGGTCTAAATGGCTCCTCTGTAGAAGGTATTTAGAGCATTCATAGAGAGCTTTGCTTTAATAAGCCTTCTTAGGCAGTGTAGTCACTGGTGGACTTTTTTAATTAGCTGGCATGTGTTTGTACTCAAAGAAGGATCCTCTGATATATGCAACCCCAGAAACTTTGTAGTTTGGACTCTCTCCACTTCTTCACCATTGATCTTGAGGGGCAGGTGCATGGCAGAGCTTTTTCTGAAGTCAATAATGATTTTTTTTGTTTTATTGATATTCAGGTCCAAATTGTTGTTATTGCACCATTCAGTTAAAGAGTTGACCTTTTTCCTATACCCAATCTCGTCATCACCACTTATCAGTCCCACCACTGTTGTGTCATCTGCAAATTTGATGATGTGGTTGTCACTAGCTTTCACAGAGCAGTCATGGGTAAGGATTGTGAACAGTAGAGGACTCAGCATACTGGGGTACTCTGGTGTTGATTGTAATACTCCCTGCACAGGTCCTTTGTGGTCATCCAGTCAGGAAATCAAGGATCCAGTTGCACAGCCCTTTATTTATGGTAAGATTGATTATCTTTTCAATAAGTTGCACTGGAATCACCTTATTGAATGCTGAGCTGAAATCTATGAACAACAGCCTGGCATAGTTGTTCTTCTTTTTAAGATGCTCCGATGTGAGGTGAAGTGCCACCGAAATGGCATCAGCAGTTGATCTATTTACCCAGTAGACAAACTGCAGTGGGTCAAAGGATTGGGGTAGTACTGTTGTCAAATGCCTTTTAGCCAATCTTTCAAAGAATTTCATTACATTTGATGTAAGGGCCACCGGTCTGTAATCATTTAGATAGGTGGTGTTGGCTTTTTTGGGGCAGAAGGATTATGATGGCAACTTTGAACCATGCTTGTACTTTTTCCTGGACAAGTGAGGTATTGAAAATATCTGTCAGGACTATGCTGTGTTGGTCTGCACAACCTTACAATACTTTCCCCAGAATGTTATCAGGGGCAGCAGCTTTCCTGGGGTTCACTTTCTGCAGCTGGTTCCTTACATCCACAGCACTGAAGTTGAGTACTGCCTCCTTTTCGACATTGAGAAGCTTTACAGCCTCCAGGTTGTTTTACTCTTCAGATCTGCCATAACATGTGTTTAGATTGTCCAGAAATTTAGTGCTATCATCACACTGGGCTGACTTGGCTTTGCAGTCAAGTTAGCTGTTGAATACCATTATGATGCTCCTGCACTGGCCCAGTAATCAAGGAGCCTCAGTCCTCACCACTGGCAACAGATAGGAGACATACACATTGGGAAGATGACAAGTACACACACAGTAAAGTGAAATTTCCCTTAAGAGCACACAAAGATTACAGTCAGTCTGGGACTTGTTTCTCTCTCTTTCTCCAGATCCCCAATAAGACTCCCCACTGGCACAGCTATAGGGTTGAGATCTCAGCAGAGTGGCCAAGCTAAGGCCTCCAACACCTTCTCTGTCCAACCAGTACTTTGTATCCTTGTCCAAGTAGCTGACACATGCACACTTTGAGATTTCACACACACACACACACACACACACACACACACACACACACACACACACACACACACACACACACACACACACACACACACTCGCATGTGCATACACACACACGCGCACACACACACACACACACACACACACACACACACACACACACACACACACACACACACACACACACCTGGGAAAGGCTGGCACAAGTTTACTAGCTATGCCCCCTTTTGCCCAGACTATAAGGTAGTTCCAGCTGCCACCAGACACCCTTATCAGCTACAAAAAGGCCCTTACAAAGGGTGTCCAATCCTATTGTGTAATGTTACTATTAATCCAAATGGTAGTCTGACCAAGCAAGGTTATTGGGGTGGCCTGCACAGTGTCACCAGATAGATATGCAAGTACTCTAAGAGCTTAAATATGTCTCACAAATATCAGCCACAAAGATAGGTTTAAATATATTTAATAATAAATAATAAAAGAATAAGACAATACCTAGCAAATCAACACAGTAAGTTCAAAGTTCAAAATCAAAGGAAATATTTAAAACAACACTGCGGGACAGTCTCAAATAAATACAGAAAACATCTGAACTATCTTTACTATATTTCTAACTATATATAAAATAATTATTATGCCCTAAGAAGTTACTCACAGCAAGGCAAGTGCAGATGAGTGGGTGCTCTTGCTAGGTCCAAGACAAAATACAAAATGCCCAGTCTCTCTCTGAGAGAGTTCTTAAATTAATATCAAACATTACTGCTGGGCTAGCTTGGATGACATCACTCTTTGTCACCTGAATTCAGTTCCCTGGCTAAACAGAAACTAACAGAATTTAACATCTCTGTGTGAGAAATACATATCTCTCAGATCTTTGCTCAGAAATGGAAGTCGTAAAACAATAAAACACTTTACATTTTAAACCTAGTAATTGCTTTTCTTTCAAGACAATAGAAAAACTTCTAGCTCTAGACATTGTGTCTGCTACTGAACTGAAATTGAGAGATAACATCTTTTGTTTATGGCTCAGCTATAAAGTAACTTAACCTCAACTATTCTTAAGTTTTGCAGGTTAATCTTCTATGTTCCAGCAGGGTACACTGTGGATATATCTTATCTCAGTACATAACATACAGTTCTGTATAAATCATATCAACATTTACAAATGACATTGAATTATTTACAAAATTCCAGATAACTGGGCTGGCAATATTTCCCTGTATCACATTCCCCCCTCCCAAAAAAAACTTAAGCTAGTTTTTCAAGTGACTCTTTGCTTGAGAGGGTTGAACCTATCTGGGAATACCTTACCCCACTCTCTATCTTGAGAGACCATCTGTGTTGGCATTGCTAACCCCACTGCAGTGCTGCACTGTCATATCATATGCTTCCAACTCTAGGCTCCACCTTAGTAACTTGGCATTTTGCTGTCTGGCTCAATGTAGCCATGTTAAGGGATTGTTGTCTGTAACTACAGTGAATTTCTTTCCATGCAGATAAGGCTGAAGATTCTGCAGTGCCCACACTATAGCTAGGCATTACTTACCTACAGCTGCATAATATTCGTCCCTGGGTTGCAGCCTATGATTGAGATATACCAATGTGTGCTCTTCTTCCTCTGAGGAAACCTGGCTAAGTACAGCCCTCAACACATGGTTTGAAACATCCACCTGTACAACAAAATATTTGCTGCAGTTTGGACTGGCTAACACAGAGGGTCCTCCCAAAGCTCCTTTAAGCTTCTGAACTGCCTGCACAGATGCTGGGGTCCACACTACCTTATCTGGCCTGTTTTCCTTGTCAGGTATGTGAGGGGAGCAGCTATGGTACTATAACTGAGGACAAACTTTGTGTCGTACCCTGCTGTCTCTAAGAATGACCTCACCTGCTTTTTGGTAACAGGGGCAGGCCATGCCTGAATGGCTACCACTTTGTCAGTTTCTGACTTGATCTTACCACTCCCCACTCTATGTCCCAGGTAGGAGACCTCTGCCATACCACATTTAATGGTCAACCCTGCCCTCTGTAGTCTGCCCAGCACCTCCCCGACATGCTGAAGGTGCCCTTGCCAGGAATGGCTGTAGATAGCAATATCATCTAGGTAAGTAAGGGCAAAATCTCCTGCTCCTGCTAGGATATGATCTACCAGCCTCTGGAAAGTCACTGGGGCATTTTTCATCCAAAAGGGCATCTTCATGAACTCATACAAGCCAAAAGGGTCATAAAAGGGTGATCTTTCTCTAGCACTGGGAGTCAAGGGCACCTCCCAGTAATGTCTGGTAAGATCAATAGAGGTAAGATATTTAGCCCCATCCAGCTGCTCTAGGGCTTCATCTGTCCTAGGCATGGGGTAAGCATCTGACTCTGTGTGACTATTTAATTTCCTGTAGTCCACACAGAACCTGGTGCTGTCCTCCTTCTTTGGTAGCAGTACCACTGGGGAAGCCCAGGGACTGCTGGACTCCTGGATTACCCATAGTTCTGACATTTCTTGTATCTCCTCCCTCAGAGTCTGTTTGACTCTCTCAGGCACCCTATAAGAGGCCTGCTTAATAGGCCTTTGGGGTTCTGTATCTACATGGTGCTGCACCAGGTGGGTGCACCCTTGTTTCCCAGTGAACATGCCCCCAAACTCCTGTAACACTGCTTGGATTTCTCGAACCTGGGTAGGAGATAGCTGCTGGGACATTGCTACCCCTTCCACTGAGGTGTCAGTCCAAGCCTCACAGAGGAGATCAGTCACCAGACTCCCCCCCCAGACTCCTCCTGCCATCCACTGCAAATACTCAGCACAATGGCCACCCTATCATGGTAAGGTTTCATCATGTTAACATGGCACAATTTATACCCATGCCTCCTGCCTAGCAGTTCTACCATTTAGTTAATATCACTGACCTTCCTTACCACTTTGTAGGGTCTTTCTCAAGCTGCCTGCAGCTTGTTTTGTCTGACAGGAATGAGAAGCATTACCTGCTGCCCTAAAGTATACTCTCTAGCTTGAACATTCCTGTCATAGCAGACCTTTTTCTGCTGTTGGGCTTCTGCCAGGTTCTCCTGGGCCAAGTACACAAGTTCCCTGAGCCTTGTCCAGAGGTTTAGGACATATGCCACAACAGACTCCTTGTGGGATTCACACTCACCCTCCCACTCATCTCATATCAAATCTAGATGTCCCCTCACCCTATGCCCATACAGCAACTCAAAGGGTGAAAAACCTGTGGATTCCTGGGGCACCTCTCTGTAAGCAAACAACAGATGGGGCAAATATTTGTTCCACTCACTCTTAAACTGGTCTGCACATGCCCATAGTATCATCTTGAGTGTAGAGTTTAACCTTTCAACAAGACCATTAGTCTGGAGATGGTAGGGGGTGGTGTTTAAGTGTTTCACTCACAGTACTTCCACAGACAAGCCAGCAGGTCTGATGTGAAGCTGGCACCTCTGTCAGTCAGTATTTCTTTTGGGAAACCTACCCTGCTGAAAATCTCTAACAAAGCATTTGCCACCTTTTCTACCTCAGTGTAAGAGGATACCACTGTCTCAGGGTATCTGGTAGCATAATCTACACCACTAGGATATACTTCTTCCCTGTAGAACTTGGAGTACTTAAAGGCCTCACAATATCCATAGCTACCCTCTGAAATGGCTCCTCGATCACAGGCAAAGGCATGAAAGGAAATTTTACCTTGTCTCCTGTCTTGCCTATCTTTTGGCACTGTTCACAGGTCCAGCAGTACCCTGTTACATCTTTAGAAATCCCAGGCCAATAAAAGTTCTGCATAATATGTCTCTTGGTACATTTTATGACCATATGACCTGCAAAGGGAATATCATGGGCTATGGCTAGAAGTGCCAGATAGCAGGCTCTAGGCACTACACTGCTGTATTCTCTCACTCTCCAGCCCTCCCTCAGGGGCCACTCAGTATACAGTAACCCTTTGTCCTAGTATACAGATTCCCCCTTCCCTTGAAAATCAGGTGCCTCACTAGCTACCTCCCTCGGGCCTTGTAATGTAACGTCTGAGAGATGGGCTTATCTCAACTCTCTCTTACTAACCCTTCCCAGCTCCCCTTCCACAGGAAGTCTGGCATCCTGTGACAGTCATGCCTCACTGTCAGCCTGGGTACTACTACTCATCTCTGCCCTTGCAGTTACTCTGTCCAAGGGAACATCAGTACCCACAAACAGCTGTGGCTCACCTTCAGTCTCACCGCTACAGAGTAGCTCCCTCCCTGAAGTAGCCACCTCACCAGTCCTGGCTGCAAGTGTGTGGTCTGCCTGGGTCTCCCCCAGGCTACCAGACCCACATGCTTGTCTCCAAGCCTGACTGCATGTAACTGCATGCACACAGGGTACTGCATTATCAAAATAATTCCCTATCAGGACATCTGCAGGGATATCATCAAACACACCTACTTACTGGCTTCCTTTTCCACCCTCCCAGTCAAGGTGAACCCTAGCCAAAGGTATTTGGAATGGGGCCCCTCCTAAAGCTCTGACTGGAGTAGACTGCCAAAACAAGAAGTACTCCTCTGTAACCATTGCAGGCTTCACAATGGTTAGGTCAGAGGCTATGTCTCTCTTAGCAGTGGCCTCTTTCCCATCCACTAAGACAGGATAATAACCTCTTATGGTAGTTTGGTACCCTTGTTGTCTCGAGACAACATACTGCTGCCATTTTGTCATTCACACTTACTGGCTCTCCCAATTTTTTTTCCCCACCTTGCCTCCATGTACATCTATATGCTACATGGCCCCAGTGGTTACATTTAAAACATTTAACTCTTGGTCCTGGACGTGTACCTGGACTAGTGGATTCCCCTGCTACTGGCAGACTCTGCTGGGGCAATCTGAGCTGCCCACCATGGGTTCCCCTTAGACCCATGAGCAGCACTGGGTGTCCCTTTTCTGTGCTATGATGCCCTGCCCTGAGGGCAATAGGTCTCCCTTCTTCCCCAACTCATCTGCAGTATTGGATTGTCTATCAGCTAACCAGATACTCATGTCCTCAGGCAAAGTGCTAAGGGCTTATTCCCTTACCAAAAGGTCTGCCAGCCCATCAAAACTGGTGACCTGATATCCACTCACCCACCTATGAAAATAAGTGCTTAGTTCAGCAATATATTCACACACACATTCATCTGCCTTGCGTCTATGCTCATGAAACTTTTGTCTTTAAGTTTCAGGTGTTAAAGCATTCTAGCAAATACATTTTGACTGTATTATAATTTAAGCACTCAGTATCAGACAATTTAGAAATAGCAGTTAGAGCTTTACCATGGAGTAAAGAGGTCAGAAACCCTACCCAGAGCCCTTGGTCAACATTATACTGTTTACATACCCTTTCAAACATATGACTGAAACTATCAAAATTATCCCCCTCTGTAAACTGTGGAAGAAATTTACTGACGTGTTGCTTCTGGGATTCAGTTACTTCCTTCCTCATTACCACCATGACTCTGGCAAAGAGTCAGCCTTTCCTTTTCATATTGCCTCTGCCTCTCCTCAGCCTCTAGATGTCTCAGTTTCTCGTTTTCCTCAGCCTCTAGATGTCTCAGTCTTGCTGCTGCTTCTATTTCCAAACGTGTGGCCTCCAGCTCAAGTCTCTTTACCTCCAGATAGATTTTTAAGTCTCAGCTCAATCTTAGTAATCCTTCCCAGCTCCCAGCTGTCCATTTTCTGAGAGTTGTGCATCTCCAAGGCCAGCCTTGTTGTTCTCCTGATCTCTGGTCAGCGATGCAGCTGTGCCCAAAGCTACAATTATTTCTGCCTTAGTCAGGCTGACATCCACCAGTCCTTTAGCCTGGCACACCTCATCAAACTGGCTCTTTGTCAGCTTGCCATACTCCTCTGATTGACATGCTTGCCTGCTCTCCCTGACTAACTAAGCTAACAAAAAAAATAAAAATATTTTGATGTGAAACTCTGAATCTTCACTGCGTGGCTGATTGAGAGTACAAACAACTTCAGTGACCACTGTACAGAGGCTACAGGAAGTCAATATCCACATCACTATAAGCCAATTAATATGTGATGTGGCTATCTCACCACTGTCATCTAATTAATATGTGATGTGGATATCTCATCACTGCCAACCAATTAATAAGTGACGCCCCTGCATTGACCCAGTAATCAAGGACCCTCCATCCTCACCACTGACAACAACAATTAGAATGTAGGTAAACTAAATGGCAGATAGCTTTAAAAGCAGAGTACCCTCCAGGACTAAATGAAACTATTAACATTAAGTGTTTTCTTCAGTTACAAAGGCTTTGATGTAGTGAACCAAGCTGTTCACAAAATGGACTTTATTTGATGAAACACTGTGTATTAGTTTGTTATTACTGACTATTATATATATACATTTTTATGTTTTTATACATATGCAATGTTAAAAAAATTTGTAGTGTATTTTTAAATTTTCATGATATCACAATGGCTATTTAATTAATTAATTTGAAGTATTTTGTCATTGGATGATTTTTTGCACATGACAAGTTTCAAAGGCTGGTTTCAAGTTTTTGTATTTATTCTGATGAAGTTTGTGGTGTTTTGTTAAACAAACGAAAGTTTATAAGTTTTGTGGTCTGGTTCCTTCCTGGTCAAATAACAAAAGAACAAAACAATACTCATTGAATCAACACAGTAACTTCAGAGTTCCAAATCATAGGAAATATTTAAAACAACACTGCAGGACAGTCTCAAATAAATACAGAAAACATCTGAAATAATCTTTAATATATTTATAACTATATCTAAAAGAGTTATTATGCCCTAAGAACTTACACCAAGCCAAGTGCAGATGAGTGGATGTTCTTGCTAGGTCCAAGACAAAATACAAAATGCACAGTCTCTCTCTGAGAGAGTTCTTAAATTAATATCAAACATTACTGCTGGGCCAGCTTGGATGACATCACTTTCTGTCACATGACTTCAATTCCCAGGCTAAACAGAAACTAACAGAATTTAACATCTCTGTGTGAGAAATACATATCTCTCAGATCTTTCCAGCTGCTAGGAAGTCATAAAGCAATAAAACAATGTTTACATTTGAAACCTAGTAATTATTTCTCTTTGAAGACAATACAAAAATGTCTAGCTCTAGACATTGTATCTGCTACTGAACAGAAACTGAGAGATAACATATTTTGTTTATGGTCCAGCAATAAAGTAACTTAACCTCAATTATTCTTACGTTTTGCAGGTTAATCTTCTATCATATCAATATTCACAAATGACATAGAATTATTTATACAATTCCAGGTAGCTGGGCTGGCAATATTTCCCTATATCACAACCATGCCACAGGCTTCTTGAGTCTTTTGCATCCTTGAATCATCCTTGTATCCTTTTTCCATACTCCCTGTTGGCCTCTTGATACTGTTTTTTTAGATTAGCTTTTACCTCACTTAGACATTTCTTATAATTTGCCTGAAAGCAGTGTTTCTTGCCCTCAGCAACTCATACACCTTGCTGTTTAGCCGTGGTTTTGGTTGGCTCTTACTTTAATATTTTTTATGTTCATTATGTCCTATATGCATTTGGATATGTAAGCCATTGTTGTCTCAGTATATTCATCTATGTTCACCAGATCATTCACAATGGCTACCTCCCTGAAGACATCCCAGTTTGTGGTATCAAAGCAGCCCCTGAGACTTTCCATGGCTCCTTCATGCCAGACCCTGATTTGTTTCACAGTGAGCTTATCTCTGATCAAGAGAGGTCTGTAAGCTGGTATTAATTTTATGGAGATGTGATTAGAGCCATCCGGTTTGGTTGTTGTATAGCTCTGTATGCCCCTTTTATGTTAGTATATGCCTTGTCCAGAGTATTTGCTCCCCTTGTGGGAAAATCCACAATTTGAAGGTAATTAGGTAGCACCCCCCCTGAGATCTGCTTTGTTGAAGTCACCAGCTATCATAAATGCACAGTCAGAATTCTCGCACTGCAGCTCACATATAGTATTATGCAGTATATTTGGTGCTTCAGTGATGTTAGCACTTGGTGGTATATATACAGCTGCTACATAGACATCATTTAGTTCTCTGGACACATAAAACATTCTGCATTTCAGTATCAGAAATTCCACATTTACAGAGCAATGTTCATCCACAATGCTACATTTTTGTACCAGCTATCATTCACAAAAATTAACACTCCACCTCCATTAGCTTTTCCACACAGAGCAAGATTTCTATCAGCTCTAAACAAAGTAAAACCATCAAGGCTTACAGCACTATCACCAATCCTGTCTCTTTGAAGATTAAAAGACAGGAATTTCTCACCTTGTTTGTGGTGTTGAGCTCAAGCCTGAGAAAACCCATCTTGTTGTTTAATGAGCATAGATTTGCTAACAGAATTGAGGGAAATGCAGGCCTGTGAGGGTTTGTTTTCAATCTGGCAGCAATTCTAGCTCTGCAGCGTCTTTTCCTGATTCTGTTGCATCTCTTCCTTTTGGGTCTCATCCTGATTGTTCCATAACTTTCCATTTCCTGATTTGGGTACTTTGAAGCTTGTTTGGTTAGGATGCTGAGTTCCAGCAGTTCTGTGAGTGTTGTAGGCCCCAGATGCTTCATAGTACACAGGGAATCCAGCCAGAATGACAGCACAATCGAATACTTGATTTCCAGAAGTTACTGTAACATCATTTAAATGACTGGAAATGTGTTTCTCATTTTTTTTGCCAGAAAAATAAGACAGATTAAACATTCCTGTATCACAAGCTAACATAGCCACAGCATCCCTGGCTGCTGCTTTTTTTTTTTTTTTTTTTTAATTCCACCCCCATCAGCAGCAGCTATTACAAGTGATAATTTCAGTGTTTTACTCTCACACTGTCATAATATATGAGTTGCATTACTAGGTGTACAACACCATGAATGGGCAGAAAGCAACAAAGGGCTTTCAAACACAATCTTTCACTCAAGGAACTGGCATAGACAGTCAATCAGCCCTTCAAACCTAATCTTTTCCAAGATTATAGCACTCTGCTTAATGTAGTTATAACTAATATGCCACACAGTTGCATTCATGTCCAGGTATTTCCAAATGTACTGGAAGATCGTTGCTCACTACTGACTACCTGGTCCTTCAAAATATATAGAATGGCCCCTGCCTTAGTTTCAGTAAAATCAGTACCCCTCAAGTCAGTGGAGACCATCCTATCCTGTTACTACAGTTTGATGCAGCATATTAGCAGCCTGTCTTTAATTAATCCAGTCCTACAGCAGCCTTGTCAACTTTTGTAATACCTTACTGCCTGTACAGGAAAGGCTGCTTTAACTTAGGCAATTCAGAATCAAAGGGACATAATCCCTGGATTGGTTTCTGTCATATTGCAATACTTAAGGCAAGACAGCAGGTCTGGTCATGATGGAAGGACCACAGTGACATTTCAGATAATCAGAACTAAGCGAAGGTAAGGTATACTAGTCGGACTGCCCCCACCCCCTGCTAGTAACAAGTAAACAGCCCATCTAACTAAAGTTATTCTGGAAGACTACAAAAGGTTTAAAGGGAATACCACAGCCCAAAGTGCTGCCTACATACATACATATATACTGTCAATTCCTTGGCTCTTAATGACATCAGGGATCTCCTGTCAGACAATCTTAGTCCCAACAATTTCCATCCAGTTGCCAATATATGCCCTGTAACTCAACTGCTAGAAATACTGCTACACTCATGGATTCTGGAATACGGCTAGAAGTGCTCAATTCTCGGCCCGTGCCAGCATGATTTTTGAGTTTTATTATAGCATCAACAAAGCATTATATTCAGTCATGGATCATGGATAAGATTATATTCAGTCATGGACCAAATCTACATGAACATGAAGAAGGATTTTATTTCCAGTGCCATCTTCACTGACCTTAAAAAACTGAGATGGTTGACAACAGCTTCATTTCAGTGGTGGCTAAATCTGGATTTGGTGAAGGTTGTATCCCATCATTTATAGGATATCTATTAAATAGACTCTTTCAGGTGCAGTCTGACAAAACAATTCTGTAGCATTATTTTTTTCAATATCTATTTAATAAACTCTTTTAGATCCATTTCAAAATAATCTTTAGCATAATTTCTTTCAAAGAATTGGTGCTACAAAGATCCATACTCAGGCAATTCAATTTTTTTTCTTATTCTATCATTAATCTTGTTATAAACTTTCCACCCTTAACTGCACACCTTCATGCAGATGATATTCTTTTCCATCAATCCACTTCTACTAAAAATACCCAGCAAAAGCCTACTCCAAAATGATCTTGCTGTACTCTGGAACTGCCTGATGGTAAAAAAAATAGTTATAAATACAAATAAGTCAGCTGTGATGACATTTGACACTTTGCAAAAGTTGCAGCAAGATACCCAGATTTGATTAACTTACACTCAAGGTGTCAATATTGATCAAGCATCCTGTCAGAGATCCCCAGGTGTCTTAGTACACATGGAATTGTTAGCTGGTAACAACCTCTATCTATCAACTCAAATAATCCTCCATATTTTCCAACTTGCTTAGCAAGGAAGCTTGCCAGGCCATAGATTTTAAATATTTTGCTGTCATGTCTCAGATATACCCTCATTCTCCACACAATACTGCCTTACTGCAAGACACAGAAAACAAGATTTGTCAATTTATCTCTCTGACTAATGACAAAAAGCATCACTGTCTAGCCATCTTCAAGGTTAAAGGATGCCTGTAACAGTATGAGCTTCACTTTTAATTAATTCAGTTACCTTCAAATTCCTGCATTTGTACTACTGATCTTGCCACTAAGAAACTCAGCATAAGAACTCCATTATACTCTTTTCATTTGTACAGCTTAGGAGTTGTGGAACTGTGTTGATCCCATCTTTAGTCTAGCTTTGCAGGAAAGAGTGTTCTAAAAGGTAATCCTGGTCACCTGAAGTAGCCCTCAACATTCCAGAATTAAGAACTGATAAGGAATGCACCATCTTCAAGAAAAAGCTGCTGGCCCACCTAAAATAAGTTTACAAATGCAATTGTCATGATAATGGTTCATTCTGTCATCTCAAGCCTGCTTTTCTCTGGAGATAGTTCACAAACCTCTTGGGCACTTGTATCTCTTCTCTGCCTAAAGCATGCTTCTTATATCTCATCTTTGATGTTATTTACTTATGTATGATTCTTCACTAAGTGGAACAGTAGTGACTTAGAATCTATGCAATTACAGCATTACCCTAACTTGTAGCCATTATGAAGTTCATTGTATTACCAGATACCTTTATAATTTACCTTTTGTGTCTTACAGCAGTCTGAATTGCCTTAGTGTCTATGAATCTTGAAATGTTTGCAAATTCAGTGCATGTAATTCATTGTATCAGTTATATATGCAAACAGTATGTTAAATCACCACTTATTTAATATGCAGACAATTATGCTTTTTTTCTGCAGTCACTATACTTACAAATCCAGGAATGATTAATACAGAATTTCAAGAAGTTAGAAGACAGATCCTGCAGCAGTTAGGGATGTCAAGCTGTAGACATTTGGACTCTGAATTTTATCTAGACCATATTAGTGCAATTAAAAAAATACTGTTCACTGAACTTTTACATCTTCTGTTCATGTATACCAAACCAGGGACTTTTACTGAGGTGATTCCCTCTACAGAATACCTGGGGATCTACCTAATTCAGCATATGAACTTGCTAGACTCTACCCAGATTGCTATCAGAAAAATAAATAGCCATATAGGTTTATCATACATATTTAAAGCCAGTGCAATAATATAGGTGGGGCAAATTGAGTACACAATTCAGATGCCAGCTTGTAGGGGAATCTGAATATTAAAAAAAGAAACATTTGACACCTTACGATCTATAAATTAAGGAATCATGATTGCTTAGTAGATAGCCTGTAAACTTTCTATTAAACTGTCCCTTTTTAAGTAGTCAAACTCTCTTACAAGTCTCAGTCAATTCCTAGAATCTTTTAGAAAAAAACAAAGTGCACAGACAGAATGTTTACAAATTGTGCATATAAGTAATTAGCAATTGTAATAGCTGCATGATAGTTTCTAAACTGCCAAACTTTTTAAAAGAATATTATGACAGTTTTCAAGCTATTATCATGCAAGTTTATAGCTAGCAGGAAGGGGTGATGCTAATGTGTGTACTGTCCAAGGCATCTAATTCCCCTTGTTATAGTTCTTTTTGAATCCTATCTCACAAATGAAGAGTAAGGAAGACTTTTAGAATAGTAAGATGCAGCACTGCTCTTCCTCATTAGTCTTGCTGTGGTATGCAATATCTGACAGATCATGAGATCAGCCTTGTGAACAGGCTAAATTCTGTGACATGCACAACTAATTAACAATATACACTGAAGCATTTTCCTCTGTACATACACCTTTTAGAACAATTGTCAAGTCAAATTCTAACCTTGCTGCTGTTTCTGCTATGTGTGCTTTTTAATATAGTTGTTATGTTTTATTTTTTCATTGTAACTAGGCTGCAGATGTAAAGGTAATGTAAAATAGTGTGTGTATGTTGTACCTTTAAGAAGTGTTTCAAGGACAGTACATGCATATAAATAGCAAGCACGTGCTAGCTTCAGTGCCATTTTGAGGGTGCAGCCAGAGAGTGACCATGAATGAGTGTGATAGCTAGTTTGTTTATAGGTTTATCTAAGTTAAAGTTATTAAGCCTCAATCCTGATGTGTACATAATAAAGCTGCTTGAACAGAACCCACAAATGCTCGTCTGTTTTATTCTGATTGGACAAGCAACATGGTGTCAGAATTGGGATTCCAGAGACTGCTTTTCAGAGCTATGAGGTGCAGAGTTAACAGGGAAGGTATACTAAGTGAACCGAGTACAAAGAAGGGCCAGAAATGAATTAAAGGGAATGAAAACTTGAACGGATGATTTATTTTATAAAAAAATCCACAAAGTCAAAAGCTGAAGCAACAAAAGGTAACAGATGTATTCAGCCCTCAAATGAAAGCCAATGCATGAAGTGAGCAAAAAATACTTCTTTTAATGGACCAAATAAATCAAGTGAAATACAAACACATTCCCATTATGCACTTTCATCCACACTAAGGTGGACTTCATCAGAATGCATAACAACTGTTTTTTAGAATATTTAAAAGTCTTTTGGCACCAAAAGTCACTCCAACCTCCAAAATTTAAAGTGACCCAGTGCCTATATTAACAGTTCACATAACCACATAAACAATTACAGATTCCCTAGCAATTCAACTATAAATTCATTAACTAAAATAAATGCATGTTAAAAATGATGAATACATGTAATGTATCCATTTTA
Source organism: Protopterus annectens (assembly GCF_019279795.1). NCBI lineage: Eukaryota > Metazoa > Chordata > Ceratodontiformes > Protopteridae > Protopterus > Protopterus annectens. The sequence continues at coordinate 922,141,064 of NC_056728.1, forward strand.
AATACCTCCTCTAAAATATTATCACATCTATGCTTCTTTACATATATATATATTATAAAACAATAAGAGAATTTACAACCACCTATACAGTATTAGAATTAATGACATGAACAATGCATTATATAGACATATAGATAGACATGGTGATTCTCATACATTCAAGTTTGCAATAATTGATCAAGTTACAGTTAGTCCACGGGTTGGCAACATAAGGGCTCTTTTGGGTAAGAGAGAAATTATATGGCAAATACTCACTGATGCTGCTAGGGAACCAGGACTGAATGAATACATCTCTATAAAGCCCATTTTACAAGAAATTTAGCCCAGTTATGAAGGCATCCCTTACACATAATTATGAAAATATCTATATATTTAGATATTTATACATATATTATTTTATATCTGTAATGTAGGTTAGGAATTTATGAGTACTGTATATAGAAGTTTATATTTTTTTATAGTTAGACACATATATTTTTTTATATACATTTTTTAAGTATTAATGAAATGTGTAATAAGCCTCTCACATAAAGTAAATAATTCAATCAATTCAGTATTGTTTTATAATATATATATATATATATATATATATATATGTGTGTGTGTGTGTGTGTGTGTGTGTGTGTGTGTGTGTGTGTGTAAAGAAGCATAGATGTGATAATATTTTGAGAGGAGGTATTTAAAATGGATATATTACATGTATTCATCATTTTTAACATGTATTTATTTTAGTTAATGAATTTATAGTTGAATTGATAAAGAATCTGTAATTTTGTATGTGGTTATATGAACTGTTAATATAGGCACTGAGCCACTTTAAATTTTGGAGGTTTGAGTGACTTTTGGTGTCAAAAGACTTTTAAATATTCTAAAAAACAGTTGTTATGCATTCTGATGAAGTCCATCTTAGTGTGGATGAAAGCGCTTAATGGGAATGTGTTTATGTTTCACTTGATTTATTTGTGTATTTTTACGTTGTTGCTAGCTGTTTCTTAGATTTTATAAAAAAAGATAAAATGGAGCATTACAAGGGCACAAACCACATTATTAAACAATTGAGAGGCACGAAAATTTTGTTAATTAAACAAAATGTTTAAAATTGAGATATTTGACAAAATGATTATTAGAAAAGTAAATAAAGCGTTAATTACCTCGGGGATTGCAAAACATTCATGTTTAAAGTAAAAAGGGCATGGTTAGAGTAAAACGAGCAGAAGAAAAGTATAATGGGCATTAAAAAGATTAAACAAGCAAAATGAATATAATAAGGGAAAAAGGGCAAGGCAACTGCATGTTTTTTTGGCAAACTGCTTTGTTTTGGCATCAACTACTGTTTTGCATTGATTGAGGCTATTCAGGGCATAACTAGATTTATTCAAAGTATCTCAAAGTGTGTATAAAAGTGCTTACAGTGTGTGCTTATTACTGTTCATTTATTCTGAAGAGTTTTTTGTATGTAGACTGCAACTATTTCATGAAGTGCAGTCAAAATACAGCCATTTCGAAAAGTTTTTTATGCTGGGTATGTCTATTCACAAGGTGCCGCCATTACAGAGTGTTTCTTGCACTGTAAAGAGTCATTTATTAAAGAACAGCCATGTTGGAAAAGTTTCAGTGTGCTGTGTATTGTTTATTCGCAAAATGCAATTACTTAAAAATGTTTTTACTCTGAGCTACTTCTGCCCAGTTCATTTGCACAGTGCGGTTATTTTGAAATGTTTCTTACGCTGATAAGAGGTGATTTCTTGCAGTACAGTAATTCTAAAAGTATTCTTGTGCCCGAGAGACTTATTTTGCAAAGTTCAGGTATTCAGAGGCTTGTTGTGCTATTGGGCATAGTTACAAATATTGGCATAAATTTATGTGCAAATGTGCAAGTTCATACAGTTAAAGTAGACTTGTGTTGCATTGTATTTTACTGTAATTTGTTGGCATGGCAGATGAATTTCAAAAACCAGCACCACTTGTATTTGATCAGAATATTGCAAAGAATATGAGAATATTTGAGCAAGATTATGATATTTTTATACAAGCAGCTTATTCTGACAATGATGCATGCACCAAGGCACTCACTCTGCTAAACCTAGCTGGGTCAGAGGCCATTGAAAGAAAACATTCATTTGTGTATGCACCAGCAGTATATGAGGGAGAAGGTAAAAACCATCATATCGCTGTACACGCTGAATCAAGAGAAGACCCCAAGTGTCTGAAATGCAAATTCAGGGAAATGTGTAAAATTAGATAAATGTTACATTAGCGAGGCATTTGTTTTACACAAGAGATCAAGAGCAAGGAGAAAATTTTGCAGGTTATATTACTGTTCTGAGAAACAGAGCTAAAACATGTAGGTTTGGTGACTTAAAAAAGATGAGTTAATAAAGGACAGGCTTGTATGTGGTATTAATAGTGCTGCAGTGAGAAAGATTTTGCTTTGTGACAGTGATTTAACTCTGAGCAAAGCTATTGAGATTTGTCAGATCCATGAAGTTACTGGAAGACACACAAGTATGCTTGCAAGTGATAAGAGCATGGTTTCAACAGGCTCCAGAGCAAAGGTAGACAGCATGCAACATGTGGCTAGTAGAAGCAGGCCTAAGCACATGGCATCAAACCCATAGTTTTCTAGCAAGTTCTAAGAAATTGACATGCTCAGTGCAGTACAAGGGTGAGTCAGGAAAACCCAAATCAAGCTTTATTGTTAACTGTTGCAATTGTGGTGCCAGTCTTGAGTCTAAAAGAGAAAAATGCTTAGCATTTGTTCAGCAATGCCACAAGTGTAAAAAGTGGAACCATTTCAAAAAGTTTTGCAAATCAAGTAAACCTCACACAGTTATAAAGAAAGATCACCTAAAAAAGTAATCACACAGAGAGCTGCAACTGTACTTTCTACTTAGATAGTGTGTCAGTGATTGATGAAAGGGTTGATGCAGTAAATTTGTTGGCAAAGAATAAAGTATTTTGTACTGTCCAGAGCAATGGTAAAATCACCAAGCTCAAAGTAGACGCTGGTTCAAAGTGTAATGTTATCCAACAAGTAAACGAATAGACAGAACAGGATGAATCCAAAACACTCGAAGCCAGTTCAATAAAAATACTTTATTCTCGAAGTCACACAGGTTGAGCGCTTTCATCTGCTGAAGTGCAGATTTCCTCAGAACCATTAACAAGGCATCAAATCAAACATTAAATACTTGCTTTGGCGCCAAACTTTGGTTAATTGAATTTAAAATAAATTAAAATGTTAATGTTCTAAAAACTCTTTAAAATGTGAGAGTGTGGGTGTGATACAAAATGTGAATAGTACGAACTTGCTAAACAGCTTGATCATACATAGATATGCTCTCAAAAAATAGCATATGCAACATAATCACTTTTGTGAAGTGCCTAAAAATACTTAAAATACATATAGAATAAGTACATATAAATACAAGGTAATCCTTAGTATTGCATAAGAATGTGTACATAGTTGTTAACCTTAGATAGGGAAGATATATATTTTTCTTGTTATCTTTTTAGTGAATGCATGGTGCAGTAAAGAACTGGAACATGCTATTTAATACAAACTGACGAAATCTTGTGCTCAATATTCCCAGTCTGTACTATATGGTCTAGTCCCTTGTTCTATTGGTAAAAGTCCAACCATTGTTGATATTAACACTACCAGGGGTGAAAAATACCATGGTACCACTATTAAAACATAATGTAAATCCTCCCTATCTCAGTTTAAAGCTAACAAAGGTTTTAAACTAATGAAGTCATTAATCCCTGGCTTTGTGGTGGCATCAGTACTGATTTGCCATCTACTTTCTTTCCAAGCCAGGTAAGTCTTCCAGTCACCCCCCTTATCTTTGGTATTTACTTGATCTATAATAGAAAACCTAAAAGTGTGATCTAAACCCTTATCACAAATATGCCTGTATAAAGCGTTTTTCGTGTCTTGCTTACTGATCTTGTAAATATGTTCGTATATCCGTGTCTTGATCTTCCTTTCCGTTTTGCCTATATAATAGGCCGGACACTTTGTACAATTGGCAATGTACACTATACGCATTGAATTACAATTGCCTGGTATACCCGTTATCTTGGTATGCATGATGTTCTCAAGCCTAAAGGTAGGTGTGGTGTTGATGAACTTGCATTGGTTACAACGTCCACATTTACTAGTACCTTTAATACTTCTAGCTTTTTCATTCTTCATTCCACATTCCAAAATATGTTTTATATTGTTACCAGTTTTATACACAGTGCATATCTCGGTTCCAACTAGATTCCCCAAGTTACCCGTAGAGATGATGGTACTCCAATTCTTCTTCAGAATGTCCGTAATCATATTGACAAAGGGACTAAATCTGACCACACATACCATCTTGTTTGACATACAGCTTGATGGACTCTGTATTGGGGTTGGACTGCCTAAAAGTGGTTTGTATTTAAACCCCCATTGTGTTTTGACATAGGTGGTGATGTTGTCCAAAAATTTTTTAGGATATCCTCTGTCAATAAAAAGTTGAGAGATGAAGACGAGTTCACTATTCATGTCTTCAAAGGTGGATGACATTCTGGCTGCTCTAATGCACTGGCCCTTGACTATGTTTTTGAAGATGTGTCTTGGATGGCAGCTGGTGAAATGAATATAGTCGTTTGAAAAAGTAGGCTTCCTGTATAATCTTGAAATGAATCCGGTACCAGTGTTGCCTATCCAGGTGTCCAAGTAGGATATACCCTTTTTGTCATGTTGGTACGTGAATCTCAAAAAATCAGTGGTATTATTGAGATATTCCACAAAGGTGGCAATCACATCTGTTGGTCCGGTCCAGATAATAAACACATCGTCTAAAAATCTGGTGTACAGCCGGATGTATCTGTAAAATTCACTAGTAAATAAATGGGTGTTTTCCCACTCCAACATTACCAAATTGGCAAAAATTGGGGCGCAGGAGGCTCCCATAGCCACCCCTCGAGATTGTCTAAATAATTCACCCTCATGTTCAATATAATTGTGTTCCAACACCAAACTCATCATATCCGTAATCAGGTTCACTCTATCCCCACTACATCCTAAATACTTAAATAGGCTGCTGTGAAAATAGTCAAGTCCTATGTTGACAGGGATGCTAGAAAAAAGATCTTGAACGTCGATTGTTAAGAACGTCAAATTGTCATCCCACTTATCACTGGTGACCTTACTCAAAAAGTCCCATGAATCTTTGACCAAGTGGTCAACCTTGCTGTAAACAGGTTTGGTCCACTGATCGATGATGGTTCCTATCTTAAATGTCTTGGACTTGGATCCTGAAATAATTGGTCTGAGTGGTGGCTTGGTCAAGTTCTTGTGTATCTTGGGGATTCCAACGATACGTGCCAAAATTGGATGTTCAGTTTTCACAAACTCATATAAATCACTGGTAATACGATCATCAATAAAATACTCTTCCAAGGTATTGTCAATGCGTCTATAACCTATGTTGATCTGATTTAAGGTTACCTTCTCATAATGGCCTGAATCATACAATATACTGTGTATTTCTTTATGGTACTGGGCATTGTTGAAGATCACTACCCCTCCGCCCTTGTCCGGTTTCATGATTCTGATCTGTTTGTTCCTAATGAGGTCGTTCAGGCATGTCCTTTCCTCCATAGTGAGGTTATCGGGAAAACCATTCCCTACATTGTTGTTATACCTGATTTCTTGATGTAATTTGTAGATGTCGTGACACACCATATTCTCGTATAATGTGACCTGTGGGTTTGCAATAGGTATATATGTGCTTTTTTTCTTTAAGACGTGGGGTTGCATCTGTTCCAATGTCTTGTTGGTACTATCTTTAAATTGTATGGCCAAATTTACCCTTCTACAAAAGAACTTTATTTCCATAATGACATCAACTAGATTGGACTTAACCGTTGGTATGAACTTCATACCTTTACTAAACAGTGTTATAAAGTCTTTAGTGACTGGGGCATCAGTGTAATTATATACTTTAAAGCCTTGATGGCTGCTAATACATGGGTCTCTGTTGAGGCCTGGTTCCAGGCAAGCTCCCTCGACTGCATTGTGTGAGGGTAGTCTCACCTTCACTACACCCTTGTCTGGGACATTACCATTGTCTGTATTAGTACTATCTGCTGTGATAGTATTGCCTAGTGTTTCTAATATCTCCTTTGTTGTTTCTTTTGTGCCGGGAAGTATCGCCCCCCTTGAAAATTCTCTTCCTCATATCTCCGCATATGTCTTTTATAACCTCTAGATTGGATCACTTCAAATTGACCGTCATCTTCACTATTATGTTTGGGCCAAACATATGCTCTGTCCTTTCTATATAGATCCATATCCCTGTCTAATTTGTGCATCTTCCTTTCATAGGCGTTTTTTACTTTAAATGTAGCCTGGCTGAACTGATTGGAATAACAGTCATACCATCTGTCGAACAATACGTCCTTGATAATACTTTCGTTCAAATTATACACTTCATCTAATAATACCTTGGCCTTATGCTCATTGAGTTTAATAAGATGTTTCATATGTGTGTGCCCAAATTCATCAAACATAAGATTGAAGTCAGCTATAATACTACCATCTATCTTGATCCCTAGTGGTAATTTGAAGAACCTCAGTCCTTTCGGCACTATTTTCAATGTTATGCATTTCTCAAAATAGGCAATATCCATCTTGACACATTTAAATTGTGTCAGTTTCCTACCCAATGAGTAAATTCGTGATTTTATATCATCCTTTATATTGCTATTATTGTACACATTAAAATGGGTATTGTCACATTTATCATATTTATCATGTTTATCATAAAAACAGTCCCTTGAATCAAGCTTGTTCATGAAATCATATTGGTCTGAAACAAAATCATTAAACATATTAGACACACCTGCGTCTTTAGTTCTGTCAAAATAAGATTTCTTAGGACTGGATACAAAATCCTTTTTTACAGTACCTTTATTACTGTGTGATGTTTTGTTCACGACAGTAGAGTATGTCCGAAAATACTCGTTCTGTTTTTTGGGGCGTGCACCCAATTTTTCATTATCAGCTTGCAAGTTTACCATACTGAAGTCAAAGGTAAAGTCCTCTTCTAGTGATATGTTAGCTGGATTAGCTACCATATCAATCCGTGTGTTACTTGCTCCCACTCTAGCGTCGCCCTGACCGTTTGGGATGTCGCTGGTATAGCTAATATCCGCCGCTTCATCTACAATGATAAATTTAGCTCTAACTGTGTTATCGGCGCCATCCACATTCCGATCTGGGACAAACTCAGAAACAACCTGTTTCTGCATATGAGCGGTACTACCGCTCTGGACTAAAGCACCATCATATATAACGTGCTTGTTTGCACAAGTTGAGTCTCCATTCTCCATAACCGCTACTGTGAGCTTGTTGACCATATCCATAAGCTTGTTAACGTCACCTTTAAGCGACGTTACTTCCTCGCGTAGTGCCTTGTATTCCTCCGACTTCCATAAAGTGCTAGGAGAACCCTCTTCTGCCATGTAACCACCGGTAACAGTGAACAAAGTAGATAAATCCAACAAGTAAACGAATAGACAGAACAGGGTGAATCCAAAACACTCGAAGCCAGTTCAATAAAAATACTTTATTCTCGAAGTCACACAGGTTGAGCGCTTTCATCTGCTGAAGTGCAGATTTCTTCAGAACCATTAACAAGGCATCAAATCAAACATTAAATACTTGCTTTGGCGCCAAACTTTGGTTAATTGAATTTAAAATAAATTAAAACGGCAATGTTCTAAAAACTCTTTAAAATGTGAGAGTGTGGGTGTGATACAAAATGTGAATAGTACGAACTTGCTAAACAGCTTGATCATACATAGATATGCTCTCAAAAAATAGCATATGCAACATAATCACTTTTGTGAAGTGCCTAAAAATACTTAAAATACATATAGAATAAGTACATATAAATACAAGGTAATCCTTAGTATTGCATAAGAATGTGTACATAGTTGTTAACCTTAGATAGGGAAGATATATATTTTTCTTGTTATCTTTTTAGTGAATGCATCTGCACCATGCATTCACTAAAAAGATAACAAGAAAAATATATATCTTCCCTATCTAAGGTTAACAACTATGTACACATTCTTATGCAATACTAAGGATTACCTTGTATTTATATGTACTTATTCTATATGTATTTTAAGTATTTTTAGGCACTTCACAAAAGTGATTATGTTGCATATGCTATTTTTTGAGAGCATATCTATGTATGATCAAGCTGTTTAGCAAGTTCTATTCACATTTTGTATCACACCCACACTCACATTTTAAAGAGTTTTTAGAACATTGCCGTTTTAATTTATTTTAAATTCAATTAACCAAAGTTTGGTGCCAAAGCAAGTATTTAATGTTTGATTTGATGCCTTGTTAATGGTTCTGAAGAAATCTGCACTTCAGCAGATGAAAGCGCTCAACCTGTGTGACTTCGAGAATAAAGTATTTTTATTGAACTGGCTTCGAGTGTTTTGGATTCACCCTGTTCTGTCTATTCGTTTACAAAGTGTAATGTTATGTCAGCAGACACTTTTGCTGATACAGAAAAATATGGAAACAAAAAACTGAAAGCAAAAACAACAAAATATCATGAATCAGCCTCTTTATTGTTCCACCAAACAGATCATTAAGTAAGCGCTTTTGTCTAATGTTAGACTTCCTCAGATTGGATGAAAAGAAATAAAAAACACCTTATATACATACACCATAATTGAATAATTGCTCAGTTATCATTTAAATCATTCTTAAAATGACATACACCAAATACTATTTAAAAAGACAATATTCACTTAAAAGAAAAAAAAAAAATATATATATATATATATATAAATATATATATATATATATATATATATATATATATATATATATATGGGTCCGCTTTGTAATTTTGAAACCACATAGCCGAAAACCCAACCACATAAATTCGAAAACACACAACCACGAAATTCAAAATCCCGCACCTACGCTACACATGCAGTACATATATAAACATCCACAAAACTCCCCCCACAAACAAATACATCTAAACTACATGTAAGCAAGGGGGGCAAGCCCCCCCCATACACCCCCACTTATATATTCTAACTCCGAGATCACACAAACAGAAACACAAACAAAACTCACACACACATCTTACAATTCCTCAAACACACACATAACAGTCACAACACACACTTACACAAACTAAATCCCTAACCAACATACTTACACACACAGACTTACCAAAACTGAATCAAAATATCCAAATACTGTACCACCGGAAGCAGAAATTCAAAATATCCATGCTTCAGTACTTTGAATTTCGCGCTTCTGCCAGTTTCGGAAATGTGAGTCCGTGGCTTTGTAAGTTTGAAATACTTAAATTTGATATTTCAGTATTTAGAATTTACAAAGTGGACCCATATATATATATATATATATATATATATATATATATATATATATATATATATATATATATATATATATATATATATATATATATATATATATATATATATATATATATAAAGGTATGTATAAAATGCCTGCGTTTAATGGTTTAATCATTTTCTTTTTAAATAAATTTTAGAATTTTCTTTGTCATTTAGCCCTGGGGGAGTGTTGGCATCTAATTTAACTATCCAACGATACTCCCTCCAATCTAATTCATCTTGTGCCCATGTACGTTTTTCTGGTGCCCATGTACTTTTTTTGTCTCGCAATTAATAGCCCACAAGGATGGGCATTTATTCCATGCCAGTTTTTTGGTTTAGCCCCACCCATCTGTCTAGGAGCTCCTTAGGCACATCATTTCCAATCGCCATTTTCACTATTCTGAGCCCCTTAGGTATTGTTTTGGCTGCAATGCTACTTTAAAAAAAAAAAAGAATATACCATTGCAGCCATTTTATTTTTATGAGGTCCTTTTCTAAGGAGGAAAAATGTTCAGATAGATTTGGACCAACCTGTCCTTCACTCACGGTCAGGCTTTCACCAAATGGATTCAAAGGAGCAGCCAAACTCTTGTTATGCAAAACACGGGCTTTAAACAATTATGAGCACTAGTCTTGTTTTGTGGCTCACCAATGGCTTTAATTACATTTACTTCTTAATTGAGGACAATGGAGCCACTCGGGGTGTCATGTAATGTAAACCCCAATGGTAAAAACATAAAAGTAGCATCAGGCTGACTACTCATGATGACTCCGATCCAAAAATCAATACAGAAAAATACGGAAACAAAAAACTGAAAGCAAAAACAACAAAATATCACGAATCAGCCTCTTTAATGTTCCACCAAACAGGTCACTCAGAAAGCACTTTCGTCTAGTATTAGACTTCTTTAGACTGAATGAAAAGAAATAAAAAACACCTTATATACATACACCATATTTGAATAATTGCTAAGGTGAGAGCTGGTGAACAACTTAATGTGGCAAGTTGTGCAAAACTTGTTGCTTATGGAGGTGAAGAAATTCAGACCGAAGGCTCAGTAGTGCTTTCTTGTTATTTGGCTAAGAACTGCTACAGCTTACTATTCTATGTAGTCCAAAGACCTGTGCAGTCATTATTGGGTGTCAGAGACAGTCTGAGAATGAATATGCTTTCCTTTAGCAAATAAGTTCATCATATAAGCACCTCTCCTAGTTCTAATTTTACTGAAGATATTTTATCAGAGTATGCTGATGTTATCGATGACAAGTTGGGCAAACTTCCAGTTGTGTATTCTATGAAGTTAGACCCAGAGGTCAGTCCAGTGGTCAGACCAGTAAGAAAAGTTCCGATAGCTATGCAGAATAAGGTTAAAGCTCAGTTGGATAAAATGGTACAACAATGTGTAATTTGTCCAGTCACAGAACCAACTGAATGGATGTCATCCATGGTAGCAGCCCACAAAAAAGGCTCAGACAAAATCATATGCATTGGCCCAAGAGGTCTGAACAAAGCATTAAAGAGATCACATAATCCTATGCATACAGTTGAGGAAGTTGCAGCCCTGATACCGAATGCCACTGTTTTTTCTGTCTTAGATGCAAAAAGTTAATTTTGGCAAGTGATGGAGCAAATTATTTCAGGTTATCCTTGTGCCATAATAGTAGATGATTTATTGGTTGGAGCCAATGGTTAAGCAAAGCATGACAGAAACCTTGGAAGAGTTCTAGACAGAGCACGTGAAGTGAACTTAAAGCTCATTCCTCTAAAGTGCAAATTCAGTCTACCAGAAGTTACATATATGTAGGTCATTTATTTACTAGCACTGGCTTGCAACCAGAATTATCCAAGCAAGCAGCCATTCTTAAGATGCCAGCACCCGATAATGTTCAAGCTCTACAACGCTTTCTTGGTATGATCAACCACCCAAGCAAGTTTATACCAGACTTCAGTGAGTTAGCAACACCTTTGAGAGAGCTAACTTGCAAAGCAGTTATGTGGTCTTGGTTGGAACAGCACCAGGAGCATTTGAAGGTCTTAAGCAGAAAATTGCCACCCTACCTACATTTAGATATTATGATGTCAATAAACCAGTAACTCTTTCCTGTGATGCTTCAAAATTTGGTCTTGGCACAGTTATTCTTCAAGAAGGCAGACCAGTAGCCTATACATCTAGATCTCTTACCCAAACTGAAATGCAATATGCTCAAACTGAGAAAGAAGTTTTGGCAACAGTATTTACATATCCAAAGTTTCATGATTATTATCTATGGCCGAGCTATTCAGATTGAAACTGATCACCAACCTCTAGTCACTATTTTAAAGAAGCCTATGCATTCAGCTCCAGCAAGATTACAAAGAATGATGCTCAAATTGAAAAAAGTACAACTTCAAAATGGCCTATACAAAAGGCAAACTTCCTTATCTGGCTGATACCTTATCCAGATCACCCAGAAATACAACAGAACAGCTTCATGCAGAGAAGTTTGACTTTGATGTCATGGAAGTGCATCATTTTTCTACCATGAGACTTGATGAGCTGAGAGATCATACAAAGACTGATCCAATTTTGCAAAACCTCAACCACTACATTAATGTCGGATGGCCATCAAAGCAAACTAGTGTACCACCTGAAGTGCAAACTTATTTACCTTACAGAGATGAGATGTTGATGGAAGATGGCATTATTTTCAAAGGTCCTAAAATTGTTGTTCCAGCTTCCTTAAAACATGAATACATCTAGATTTTGCATCGTGGTCACCCAGGTTCCAAATCTACCAAAAGAAGGGTGACAGGACTAGGATTTTGGCCTTCTCTAGCAAAAGACATTGATAAAGTAGTTTCTTCTTGTTCAGTATGCAATAGTACTAAACCACATTTGCAAAAAAGAACCACTTTAGCTAAGTCACATTCCTGAACTACCTTGGTCAACAGTAGCCACTGATATATTTGAGTGGAACAATCAGCACTACTTAGTGTTGGTAGACTCTTATTCGAACTGGTTTGAGATTGATTTACTACCTAATCGAACATCTACTGCTGTTATCATCAAATTGAAACATCATTTCTCAGTCTATGGTAGTCCACACAAAGTTATTTCTGACAACAGTACTCAATTTACCAGTTGTTTCCCAATTTCCCAGTTGGTACCCAGTTAGTCAGTTGTTTCAGAAATTCAGCTGAACATGCAGTACAGAGTGCAAGGCAATTATTAGAGAAGTCAAAGTGTGACAATACTGATTTCTTTTTGAATTTATTCAATCTCAGGAACATACCTCATGATGATATACTTGGCTCGCCTGCTCAGAGAATTCTATCTAGGCAAACCAGAACAACATTGCCTATCAGTTCCAGTTTGTTGAAGCATAAAGTGAAGAACAGCAGAACAATCAGAGCCCAACTATATAGAATGTGTTCTTTCCAGAAGTCCAGCTATGACAAATCAAGCAGATTTCTTCATCCATTGAAAGAAGGAGAGACAGTGATGATACAAACGGCGAAAGGTTTCAACCGGATTGGTCAAGTAACAAGTATATGTGTCAAGCCGAGATCCAACTTCATAAAATCTGAGGGTGTGGAGTACAGGAGAAACTGCAGGCATCTTCTTCCTGTATCAGAATCGATATCACAGCATTGTTCCTGTGATACAGACTCTAAATATCAGAGCAATCCAGACAATGTCCCTGTTGCAGAACGTGTCTTAACTTCTACTTCCATTCCTGATGATGTTCCTGATGTCCCCAAAGTTGAATATTCTGTAGAGACAGTCCTAGTTGCTAGACCTAATTCTAATTTTTATGTCATATGATTTGGTCGTATTTCCAGACCTAGTGTGAAATACACAGCAACCTGGACTAATTGTCTATATGTATTTAGTTCTGTATAACTGCATGTCAAAGTATTATTTGTATCAATTACATGTCAATTATTGTTGTTAATAATGCATGACTTATTTCTCAAAGAGGGAGAATGTAGAATAGTGTGTATATGTTGTACCTTTAAGAAGCGTTTCAAGGACAGCACATGCATATAAATAGCAAGCACATGCTAGCTTCAGTGCCATTTTGAGAGTGCAGCCAGAGAGTGAGCATGTATGAGTGTGATAGCTAGTTTGTTTATAAGTTTATCTAAGTTAAAGTTATTAAGCCTCAGTCCTGATGTGTTTCTACATAACAAAGCTGCTTAAGCAGAACCCACAAATGCTTGTCTATTTCATCCTGACTGGACGAGCAACAGATAAGCCAGCCTAAATGTAAAATAAAATAAGAAAAAATATAGTCCATCCATTTAGACAGTTAATAGGGATGTGGAGGTTCTTCTGCCATTAAGACAGTAGTACAACCAAACATTTTGGTTACTGTTTGGCAGCTTGTGGCTATAGCATAGGTCAGATTCACAGGTACAAAAGGATTCAAAGATTATTTACAAATGAAATTACTAAGATAAGGCACACGAGCTGACAAAACAGACTTCAATGGTTAGGTCTGTTCAGGATTGGTTACAGAATTCTAGGAGGTAAGAGCTGATGTATTGTGGAATGCTGTTCCATTAAGAATAAGAAAGATGGATAGCTTGCAGCTATTTAAGAAGGAATTGACTGAATTGGTTAGGAACAAACCATATGACTAATAGGAGGCAAACTCAGAAGAAGTTACGTGAGGAATATTATGTGAAGTTGCAGACCCCCTAGCCATGAATCAGAAACGCTTGCTGCATCACAGTAAGCAAATTTGTGTAATGAGTGGCCCTGGGCAATTTGTGCGCAATTCAACAATACACAAACCACAAGGGTTATTATAGCTGGGTGTGGTATACACTATTATAGCAATAACCCACGCCTGGGTGTGGGTAATGCGGGATTTACCCACGGTTGGCGTGGTTTGGTCCCGATGGCGAATGATTGGATGATGGAACAGGTACCATCTATGCACTGTAGCTGATACAGTGGCTTACATCTACATGCAAACTGTAACTGTTTTCCATGAAAATGTCAAATAGACTCCCATTTGTTTCTCTCACAGCCACCGAACAGTTTGAAATAACATACGGCTACAAAGGAGGAGGATTGAGTGCCTCAGGGGGTTCCTGGGTGAATATACCTGTTAGATGTACTGTAACTGTATGTTAGCAACTTGTCAGTTATCATAGCGGTAAACAGGGTAGGTATAGGCTTTCACCTGGGTTACCACATTAGCAAATGTTCACATTAGTACTTTATTAGTGTATATGTATGATTTGCCAGCAGTGTTATGGATTGCAGATAAATTATTACCATATAACAAGTTAATCAATAAGAGATAACCTATCCCATATATTGTGTTTTAGATGCGAAGGTAATAATTAACTGCAAGTGCAGTAGATACATTAGGAAATATTTTTTTCGCTAATACTTTGGGTGATTTGCTATTTTACCAGTTACATGGAAAGCTACAAGTGCAGTAGTCAGCATAAAGGGATATATATGTGTTGGACCTTGCTGTATACAGTACTGGCACTTAGGCTGCACTTTTGATACCGCATGGCAGCACTACATGGTTAATAGCAACAATATCCATTTGTTAATCATATAGGTCCACTGGACACACAGTTCCTTTTGAGGAGTGACCTGGGAGCACTGTCTGGTTAAGTGACTTACTCATGGTCACACAGCAAGCAAATGAGAACTGAGGGAGTCAAACCCTGTACCACAGGAGCTAAAGCTCACAGCCTTAACACTCTTTAAGAACTGCCAGCCTGACTGCATATATGTCAATGGCTGCATGCTACTATGGACTTACAGATGTTGCCTGACATGTTAAGGCTGCTGTCCTATTATGCTGTAAGAAGGTTTAGTTTCCCTTTGGCAAACAAACTGATAACAGCAGCGTTTGGACATTGGTATAGTTTTCACTAATGTACTTTATAAAACTACCTGGGCTGATAGCACTGATACATGTTTAATTGCAACACTCAGTAAAATTGTGTAGGTAGCTTGTCAGATTGACTGTTGGGCTTATACAACACATACGTTGATTGTTTTGGTTCTAGTCCCTGCTCTTGCTCACTACTTCTGCTATTGCAGATAATTTCCAGGGGTGTTTCACTGGTCCTTCTGAATACAGTACCCACAACAATGTTATGCGCGCTGTATGTTGTCTCTTTCATTCTACAAGTGTGTGTGACACACACCATTAGTCTGTGCTTCAATGCAAGCTTTTTCTTAAAGTGCTGATGTAGCTCAGTATGTAAACTGATTGTGTTTCAATTTGCGTATGCTGAAGGATGTGGGTTCAAGTCTTTTATGGTTTATATATTGGCACATCATTGTCACATTGAGGTAGGGGCTGCATGATCATTACAGTATGGTGCATGTAAAATAGTCTGACTCAAGTAATATTTTACCTTATTTTTTTTCATTTCATTTGTACTTTTCATAACCACTCACTTCCTTGCTAACCTTTCCATTATAAACCTATTTTTATGCCTGCAAATTGTCCGTTGAGATCAGTACACTACCCCAGTAAGCATATAGAAATAAATAAATAATAAATAATTTGGTTTCTCTCCATTTATTTTACATTCATATTCAGCAGCACAAAACCAGCACCCTTGCCACAATCTATGCCTGCTTCTCCAGCACTGGTAGCTGGTACACCGCAGGCATCAGTATCCCCAGCTGCTGCTGTCACCTCCACACCACCAGCTACACCTGCAGTAGCCATTGCCATCAGCCCTACTAAGGTAGGAGCTGCTATAGTGAGACTGGAGGGGATGTGTATGTCACCTAGTGACAGCTGAAGGAAGTAGTGGGGGCCTTATTGATAGGTGGGGGGATGCCGAAATCAACTGTGTAATGGCTGTCCTACAGCAGCTCATTGAGTCATGCCCCTGCCATGCACTGACTTTACCATCAGAGACAGGACTAAGTTGTGAAGGAGCCCAGGGTGGGGAATAAGGTCACACTGGATCATGACTGGCAGGGAGCACAGCTGCATATTCCATCCTATCCCTTCTCCCAGTCTTTCCCTCCCTTTTGTGTCTATGTCTGCCCCTGTGTGTTGTCCAGTCCTTCTCATCGCCATTGTATTTCCTCTGTGTGTCTGATTTCTCCTTCTCCATTGTCTTCCCCATCCCTAATTGTGTCAGCATCTCTCCTGTCAGTCTTGTCTGTCTTTTATGATGGTTTGTATGCCCCTTCCACCTACCTTAACTCCCTTACTTTCTTCTTGCTTCTCTTACTGTCTTCTTTTTATATATGTATGTCTATGTATATAGCTAAACAAATAGATATAAATATGCATATACATATATATATATATATATATATATATATATATATATATATATATATATATATATATATATATATATATATGTATCTATGTATTAGTGTCAGTGATGCAACAGATTGCATACTTGCCTTAAAGGCTGTAGGTTCTATTCCAACTACAGATGCAAGCATTGCTGATACTGTTGTGTAACATTATGAGATAGTGTACTCCTGGGTGTATCAGCCTTCAGATGAGACATTAAAACAAGGTATCTTCTGCTTGAGTTGATAGTACCTTAGGTGATTATAAACGATCCCATGGCACCTACTTAAAAGATTAGATGAAGTTCCGTCATCTCCCTGACAAATTTATCCCTAGTGGTTTACATATCACTTTAGTCTTCCCTGAAAAGAGGCCACTAGCCTAGCGTGACTAATCCAATCAACAAAGGATAAATAATTTAATATATAAAATGGGCACCTGAACCCCCCCCCCAAAAAAAAACAATTCCCTATGTCCCCACCTCTAGCCTGCTCATTCCATAATTGTTTATCTTATGTGCTACCCTCTGCTTACTTCCCTCCTTTCACAACATCCCAATCCTCTGATTTCCAACCTTTAATTAGGTCAGAAAGTATGCTTCTTGGCCATTTAAGGCTGCCATGTAACTTATCCTTTTTGTTGCTACTGTGAACATAGAACCAGGCGGATCTTCAAAATATGAGCCTGCCCAATGAGCACTGATGGTGCTGGTATTTCCCTGTGGTCATGCCGTACTGTTAGCTGTTGGTGATCAATGTAGATGTCATCAGTCTATACTGGACAAGGAGCATGTATATTTTTCATCTAGTTCTACAGTTGCCAATGTGCAAGCTGTCTGTGTGTATTTCTGTTTTATTTACTGGTTATAGGTAGGACTGTTTATGTTTTTACAGAAAAATTTAGATGACTATATGATTCTGTGTGCAATGTGCATCTGTTAATGTGACTTAGAATTCTAATGCAGTAGTAATGTTAAGAGGAAACACAATATGATTCATGAAGAACATCCACGATAACATAACAAGTAGGTATCAGTAAACACTAAAGGAAAAACCTTCAAGTCCCAGCTCCATAGGATAGAGAGAGAGTGGTCAGGCAGTGACCCAGATGATCAGAGAGTGATTAACACTTCAGTAACTGAAAAAGCCAGAGACGGTGGGTTAGGAATGAGTGGCATTTTGTGAGCTTGCCCATTCCAGTAGGGAAAGGTAGGACTTCAGTCTACAATTTGGCACTCCCTGGTCATGGTGGCATATCATTACCACAAGATGGCTGAATGTTAAATGTAGGTGTTAGAAGGTAAGGCTGGAGTTGACTGACATTACCTGTGGTAAGATGTGTGATGTCAACAGCTCCTCCAAATTAGGAAATCCCAGAACATCTCACACATACATAGCAGAATACAGAATGCTGCCAGAGGCTCCACCCTGCAATTTCCATATCTCCTTGTCAACACATCTATGCCAAGGTGGTCCTAACCCCAGCGTAATACCTGGCATACTAAAGTGCAATACAAGCATGAACCAGCAGATGGTGAGCGGAAAGCTATGCAGCAGACAGACTAACATCTTTCTTTTTATTTTAAAAGGAAAACCTAGAGATGTTACTGTGCCTTTCATCTGCATCCCCTCTCCACTTTCATGGGATAGCAGATACATTTGAATGTACTTCTGCTCCATCATCACGTCACATGCTCATGACAGTTTAAAAGAACAGATTGAGAATTAATAAGTCCATCTCCTCCAGTGTACCATGTAGTCATGTGTCATTCCCATGCCTCTATATTCTAGCACTTTTACATTAAGTAGTTTGTTTTACATTTGCTCTGGTTTCCTCCCACATTCCAAAGACACGCTGTGGGTGGATTGGCTACTCTAAATTGGCCCTAGGCATGAGTGCGTGCGTGTGTGCCTCCCATGGAAGGTTAGGCACCGGGCTGGAAATCCGTCACTGTAAAACTCCACTGCCAGTCATGAGCAGACAGGTGATCCACTGTAGCGATCCTTAATGGGGAAAAGCTGAAAGAAGTTTATTTTACATTTATTTTAAATGTTCTTGTTGGCCACTAGACAGCAGTATTGACTGCGAAAACCTAGTTCTCCTACTGCTGAAGCTCCTGCAGCTGTTCTTTTTTCTTGTGGAGCGTGCCCTATTTAACTGCATGTAGTATTTAGCTGTTTTAGGTATATGTTTTTAGATATATTTCATCACATCCAACAAGCCTAGTAGTATAACTGCTGCTCTTGGTCTCCAAGTTAAGACAGTGCCTACATATAATCATGGGCATTCTATTTACAGGAGTGCTGCACCTTCTGCCTACTTTATCCTGCCCTAAACTCTCTGATTTATTCCCTTTTTCACTCAGCACTGTGTCTCTCCCACATACCTGTTCACAGGCATACGTTTTTTGATTGTTTTTTCCTTGTGCTTCTCCCAGCTGGGTCAACCCACTCCATTTGCCCTCGCTACATTCGGGCTCTCTCTGCTCCTCTACCTTACCCCCATTGCCACCCATCCCCACACTCATTAGAGTTATATTCTCTACACTCCTCCTCCTCTTCCAATTAACCAATCTCTCACACCTCACCAATAGCACCTCCCCTCCTACCTACCTTTCCCTGCCCAACCTACTTTATTCCCCTCCTATTCTACTACCTTCTCCTTCTCCTAAACTTCTTGTACTTTCCCCCTTACCACTCTGACTTAGCCCTTCTCTGCTTTTTTACCTACTTATCCTCTTTACTCTCTACTCAAATATATTACATCTTCACTGCAACACTTAAACAATCACTTTATAATTCCTTCAGAATGTCACCCCTTTACCTTACCATCCCCCTCCTCCTCACTCTCAGCATCATACCATACATCACTGCATTTCCCAACACCAACACCTACCCTCTCTTATAGCTACCGCTCACTCATTAACCCCCCTCATTTCTCATCTCCCCATACCTATTCTCAGTCACACCCTCCCACCTCTTTATGATAAAAACTTAGTCTAACGTATCTCTTTCCACCTTTATAACTCACAGAGCTCCCTTTACTCTTAATCTGCTCCCCTCATTGCTTGGTTTCTTTAATTCACTACTCCAGGATGGGAGCATCCACCCCAACTCAGGACCAGAAGAAGCCTGTGATAATAGCCATCTAGTTTCTTGCCTTTTCCTCAATCTTTCCAATGCCTTTGATACAGTCTCTCACCCCAAAATGATATCTAAACTTTCTGATCTCCGTCTATCCACCCCCTCAATAAATTGGTTCTTTAGTTATTTATCTAATAGACAGCAATCTATATGATGGCAGTCTGTCACCTCCCCATTTCTACCCATCAACACCGGCATTCCACAAAGATCTATCTTAGGTCCCCTCTTGTTCAACATCTTTACTAACAGATTACACTCCGCTACTAACCTCTCTATACTCTTACAATATGCCGATGATTCAAACCTTATTACCACTGCCCACAGCATCCCAGAACTCCTTGCTCATACCCAAGACACCTTCACCTCCATCGAAACCTGGCTCACCAATAATCAACTAATATTAAATCCGAACAAAACAAAGCTTTTACTTTTCTTTCCTAAAACACTGGCACATCATAAACCCACCTTCTCCATTATCTCACTTAACAATACTATCATCACACCTGAACCCTATACTAAATTACTTGGTGTTGCTATTGACGATGAACTAAAATTTGACATGTATATCAATCATTGTATAAAAA